>NC_054534.1:36222688-36325188 GCF_017654505.1 Polyodon spathula
GCAATTTCCTCCAGTTTGCTCAAAACTAGATCATTTTGATTTTGTTGCAGCGTTTCTGGCAACTTCGGTGAAACAACCAATCATGATCCAGATTTACGTCATGTGACCTCCAGACGCTGACTGAGGGAAAAACAAAACAAAACATGGCTACCGAAAAGAGACCTCAGTGGGGAACAGACAAAGAGATCACACTGATCGAATGATTTTAAAGTAAGTTACAAACACATTGTGTATATTTTAAATGTTAAATCATGTTATTTATGTTACAGCTTAGTTAAATTATTTTACAGAGTTAAAAAAAAAATGGCAAGGCCTAGTCCATACTGTGAAGGCTGGGGGTAGAGTATGTGTGGAGCCCTGTATTAGCGATACAATTGAGGGGCAACTGTGGTCACTGTGCCACCTAGTGGAATGTGTAAAATCTTACACAATGTTTTTATGTAGTACAATGTATTCTTATTTTTAACAAACCCTATAAATCGTTGTGTTTAAAGGTGTCTGCTAAATACTGAACAACTACTAAATAATAAGACAGGTTTTTAAAGTTGCCTAACGCGACATTTAAAAAAAAGACATTGTATCTGTTTATCTCACATAAAAACAGTCACATTAAAATCACATTTAAAAGACTGATTCATAATAAGAATCACACCAGTTACTAATTTCACATTTAATACATTTCTCAACTTTAATTAAAAAACCTGTAAGGTGAGTAGGGAAACACCATGAAAATACCGAAAACCAGAAGCCCTAATTATAGTACATTAAAATGTATACATTACTATGTATTCAACCATTATACGAAATAAAACGTTTTAATGTATTATTATTATTATTATTATTATTATTATGATTATTATTATTAAGGCATTTAGCAGTCGCCTTTATCCAAGGCGACATGCAAGGTTTTATATAATTTATTTACATCATATTCTAATGACATAGGTTGGATAAAAGTATGTCCAAATTGAGTAAGTTTCCAAAACTGTAAACCACTTAACCATAAAACTAAAGACTGTAGACTGCTTGTTGAAAGGTTAATTGCAATATAAAAAAAAATAATAATAATTTAAAAAAACCTGTTACAGTGCATCAGACTTGATTAAAGTGGTCTGATTAAGTTTATTGTTGGCAACAAAATAAATAAATAAAAGTAACAACTTAAAAGAACTTCAGTTAGGACTGTCACAACAACCTCACATATATAAGCATTTTATTCACTTAACGTTTATTCTTGTAAGTGCATGACTCCAAACTGGTTATGCACCTACATTATGAGCTACATAACCATTCTATACAAATGTTGCCGTAGAAGTTGAAGCAACTTGGTTGTCAGCAACTCTTTTGATGCAACAGTTGCCAGGAAAAGTTGACTTGAGTTACATTGGCTTATTGGGCAACTGATCATGGATCAATGTTTTTTTTTTTTAAATTTCAAAATGTGTAGTATACTAAAAATTCTCACTCTAATATCTGATACAAAATTTGCACTATAGTATTAAACAAAATAAATTAGGATGTATCTAGACACAGCACTGTTCTTCACGTCTGCACATAGAGGCCCCCGTGCTTCAGTTGCTGAAGAGGGAGATGTTTCAAAGGAAGGCAAATGTATTGACAATCTTATTTAAAACTAAACTAAAAATAATACCGAAACAAATTAAGGGTTGCAAATGGTTTTAAAACCACACTTCTCTTATTAAAATTAAGCTTTGATATGGAACATTACGGTTTTGGATTACTATATAATGAATATTTTATATACAGATAATAAATTTGAACTTAGGAATACTTGATTTGCATGATTTGATCGGGAGTAAAATATACATTAAATATAGTATATAATATATATATATATATATTATATATATATTTCAAGGTTCAGCACTGATACAGGACCTTCACTAACAGTTCTGGCAATGCACCCAATAAACCTTATCTGATCATCCATCACCTTTATAGCTTTCCCTGATTATTTCATCAAGTGCACTCTTCAAGAAGCTACTGGTGACCTTTGGCTTTACCAAATAAAGCTCTCCCTGAAGCAAGCTACAAAAAAAAAGCATACCACTAAAATCATTTCAACTTGCTTCAATCAGACCACTACTTTCTAATGAACACTAATTAAAAAAAAAAAAAAAAAACACTTTGGAAAAGAAGACAATATCAGATTTGTCTCCCTATTGTTTACACTGCTTGCCTCATCCGGATAAACAACCTGTCATAAGACTACAGTAAAGATAAAATCCCAACTTCTGAAAAATTTAATTTACATCTTCTTTGAAGTAATAATAATAGTATGTCACCCTATTATCATATATAATAGAATATATATATATATATATATATATATATATATATATATATATATATATATATATATATATATATATATATATATTTCGCATAGCACAGAGTGCTAATAGTGGTCAAATATTTTAACCACATTTCTACTTTGAACACAGGTCAACAAAGCAAGGTCCAAACCAGAATTTTCTTGTATATGAAATAACTTACAAGCAACACATATTTTATCACATTAACAAAACACTGATTTTAGGTGAATGCATTTATTGTCTAATACCCAGTCAGTGGTATTCTAAGCCAATGGCGTGTTTAAATCTACACCAATACAATCAATACAAAACTGTTCCATTCAAGGTGAGACCAAATAAACCTGTCTGGAGGTATGAAAAATAAGCTATGCAGCACACTGTGTACTAAGTGCCTTCCAGTCCCGAGAACTGTCATTAGATAATCATTAACCATCATTCATCGTTCCAAAGAAGCTGCACATTAACACGTGTACAGCCTCTGAGAAAGCATCTGGATAGGCTTCCGAATGCTTATTAAACTACACTGCGGCAAACCCCACCACCTTGTTTACACAGTAGACTGATTATAAATAGTGCCTTTGTAAGTTGCCAAGATCAGTATCTGTTCTAACAGTAAGGGGACTACATACATATCTTATAGTTTGTATTCACTACAGGAACCCTTGCACTTCATTTTTCAGGTAAGCCAATTATATTTCCCAGCATTACAGGCCTACAGAATCAGCTCTCTTTCCGCATCCATTTGGGCCTCAAACTCATTCAAAGAGACAAATCCAATTTTGCACTAAGCCAGTCACTAGTACCACTTACAAATTCCAAAGTGATCCAAGGCATCAGGCAGCCAAAACTCACAAATGTAAATGTTTTTGAAGGATGTATTTGTATGACCTGCATACTTTCAAAAACTTTCTTCCTAAGCATTACCCAAATGCATTTCAGTTGAATTTCTTAGCACCACAAGATTTTCAAATACGAAAACACCAAAATGTGTCTATAAATAAAAGAAAAATAGATTTATATTTTGACTATGGCAAGAAGCACATTCTATATAAGTCTCCAACATACAGTACCAGTCAAAAGTTTGAGTACACTTGCTGGAAACTAAGTTTTTTTTCATAATTGGCAATGTTTTACATCGTATACGTTTCTGTAAATACTTGAAAATGAAAACACATGTTACAATATACAAAACAAAACATAAGGAGTATCAAAGCAATGTTCAAGAAAATTGAAAATTGTCTCTAAATCTTGGATTCCTCAAAATAGCCACCCTTTGCCTTAATAACAGCCTCACAAACACAAGGCATTCGGTTAACAAGTTTCAGCAGGAAATCACCCGACATGTTTTCCCAGCGCTTCTGCAGCAATTGCCAGAGATGTAGGGCACTTGTGGGTAGCTTTGCTTTGATTCTTCTGTCCAGTTCGTCCCATACAAGTTCTATGGGATTGAGGTCTGGAGACTGGGCACATAATGAAATAAAGTGTTTATAGACAAGTTTATACAGTTAAAAGCATAGATAACCATGAAAAACCTGGTTTCAAGCAGGTGTACTCAAACTTTTGACTGGTACTAGAATATAAGAACATAAAGTTTACAAACGAGAGGAGGCCATTCGGCCCATCTTTCTCGTTTGGTTGTTAGTAGCTTATTGATCCCAGAATCTCATCAAGCAGCTTCTTGAAGGATCCCAGGGTGCCAGCTTCAACAACATTACTGGGGAGTTGATTCCAGACCCTCACGATTCTGTATGTAAAAAAGTGCATCCTATTTTCTGTTCTGAATGCCCTTTTGTCTAATCTCCATTTGTGACCCCTGGTCCTTGTTTCTTTTTTCAGGTCGAAAAAGTCCCTTGGGTCGACATTGTCAATACCTTTTAGAATTTACTGTACATACCACTAATATTATAAATGTAACTAACTGATCAGCGCGATGTGATGTAGAATATAATCTAATGCCCTATGGGATAGTTGTATTCAGTTTGTGTAAGATGTTCTGTGTAGGGTCCTTCAATACCTCAACCAAACAACTGACAGCACTGTGAAAAATAATTTATATTAGATGTTTTCCAATTAACCCAGTTTTTTAAAATTATTAATAAACCAAATTCAATGCAATACACTCTGCAAATAACTTACAATAGAAGTGGTTGGTTAGTTTTCCTATTTGTACGCTAAGGGCAACCTACCTCAACAAAGCATTACAATGGTCTCCATCTTTACATTCAAGCTTCTTGCTTCTTAAAATGTCATTTCACTTTCCAACAAGCCGAGATTATATCTATCTATCTATAGATCTGTCTATCTATTTATCTATCAAATCGTCTGCCCTCATGCTGACCTTCTGTAGATAGTCAATAAAAGTAATTCAGACTAATAGTATAATTAATTATGAAATCATCAAGAGGTCACTTGTCTTTAGTGTTTTTGGGCTGTAAAATTTAAGTTTTTAAATTAAACGAAGTCCCTTGATTACATACTTAGAATTCAATGCGTTAGCAGATTTAAAAATTGGTTTATGCATAAAACTTTCAGTGAACTGCATCGCACATATTTAATTATATCAACAGACAGATAAAAGACAGACAACTGACTAGCTAAACCATGTTTAGTAGAAAAAAATATATATATCATGCTTACAGGGTCTATAGAAGTGATTCCAGCATAAAGTGGTATTAAAAATAATTGGCAGTGTGCAAATGCCACAATGGCTGTTTTCAACAAAATATATCTATTATCCATGCTATATAGAACATGTTTCTGAAAAATGTAATCTGAAAAACAAACATTTCATGTTTTTCTACTGTCTGTACAGAAGAGATAAATGTAAAAGTGTAAGTAATATTTTTTCTCAAATACATCCCTTTTTATATCTATGGCAAGATAAAGCCATATTTCTCACTGCTGCACAGTTTGATACATTGTTTTTGTATGTGTGAAATCATACGGTTTTCATTTTCTAGTTTGCATAAAATATATACAGGTAAAGAAAAATATGAGATTTAAATAAAAATAATTTTATTGCTGGATGGGTATTCAAAGAGAAAACAATAGAGAATCTTCAGCCTTTCCCACCTTCTTTCACACACAAGATTGATTTTTGATCCTATTAGTTTAAAATGGAGAGATCTATTTTAATGACATTTTATCCAAATCCTATTTGCTGAACTTTGGTTTCACACCATAACATAATAAACTAAAGAAAAATAAGTCATTTAAAAGTACATTTCACTAGGTAAAAAACACATACGAAAAAACCCCATACTATATAAACAACATAAAATGTATTTAATCAGTGCAAACATAAGAAGCCTTTATAAAAAGCTGAAACAAAGTCAGAACAGTGTAGCAGCTGTTGTGTTTTTCAGAGGTGAGCAATTGCCCTATGGGTAAGTGTACAAGAAAACAAAACCTTTTGGTTGCTGATTC
The DNA here is from genome assembly GCF_017654505.1 of Polyodon spathula. Taxonomy (NCBI): domain Eukaryota; kingdom Metazoa; phylum Chordata; class Actinopteri; order Acipenseriformes; family Polyodontidae; genus Polyodon; species Polyodon spathula. Next base: position 36,228,451 of record NC_054534.1, read on the forward strand.
CCAACCATGCACAATACAATAATCAATACCATAGTGCTTACTTCTTTAACAAGCTACAATTACTGTGAAACCAAAAAAAAAAAAAATAATTAAACATCAGGCTCTACAGTGAATTTAAAATATCCATGCCTACAGTTAACAGTATATTCACACAACCATGTTTACTTTTGTTAGGATACTGAGCATGCTCATAAACAATGGATTGTTGGTCTCATTTTAGCTGTGTTCAGCCAGACCAGTCTCCCATGATCCCCTGCATGCAGTCTGGCCCTCAAACAAACATCGATAAGAAGGCAGGTAAAATGTGATCGCTTGGAATTGTGGGGGAATCAATACAGAAATTCTGCAATATCAGGTTGGGTTCTCATGTGTGGGGAAAAACACAAAACAAACAATCAAAAAAACCTTTAATATTAAGTGTGTACAAAACTACCTGTGTAAACTTACAACAACACAATCATAATGAGGAGTGGAAGAGGAAGGTGACCAGTGTGTTATTTGTGCAAACAAGACGCTAACTCGAAATCTTGATATTAGTGTTAAATTATATGGTTTATGTGTTGGTATGCTCGTGTTACAGATTTTTGAAGGTTAACTCAATTTCACTAATTTAAAAGGAAAAAAAAATGACCATCTCAGTTTCATCCCTAGGTAATTTCAATTAAGGAAGCACAGAGCAGCAGCATTGGAATACAAAGTAAAGGATGCCCTGTATCACATAATCCATGTCATGCCTAATCTGAAATTAAACTATTCTAATTAAAAGGATTTCAAGGGCTCAGAAAATTCAGATACACCATTTGGCCATTGAATCTCTGTGACCATGTCTACTTATACTAACTATGCTTAAATGTACACCAGGCAAAGCCCATTTTATTTACATGGGGAATGTAAATATTGAGGGAAAGAGTATGGAACCCCTAAAGGCACATGGTGTGAATTAAAAAAGATGGTTAGTATCTCGTGACAACTTATTATCTCTTGAGCAGAAGTTAATATCTTGTTGACTGCAGCAGACACCTGCTGTTCTCGTGGATAGGTTAGTAGACAATCAATCACTGTATTCTCTTCATGGCATAACAGCTATGCAAAACTGGTATGCTTTTAGACTCATGCTATTTTAACATAAATGCATTACTTATTGCACCTAATTGTATTCTCTTACTGTCTGGAACATATCACTCAGTTACAAAAGCAAATGAGCAAGGAGTAATTTGTGTCATGATTCAGGATTGGTGACTTCATTATCTCGATTTATCATGAAGAAAAATATGCACATATATTCTTCTCTACACTATAAAGTAGGCTACGTCATACAACAGTTCATAGCTCCTGAAGATTAACTCACAAGAAAAAGCTACTTTACCCCATGAAAGTCTTCATAAGGAGTAAATTGTTATTATTGGGACCGACACATTGATGATCGAGAAAGTTGGTGCAATTGCAACACAAAACCATGGCTCATCTACCAAAATTACAAAAGAAAATCAAATGACACTACCACAATCTCTTACAAATATTATGCACTAACTCGTGCTCACTCATGCGCAGAAGATACTAATCTTTTTTTTTTTTTTTTTTTTTTTTTTTTTTATTCACTTTAGGGGTTCTGTAAAAGGGTGCTTTTTTTGTTCTTGTTTTTTTGGTTTGTATTTCTAGGGATTGAAATACACGAAACTGACATATTAATTTACAACATTTTATAACTGAAGAACTTTACAGCATTTAGTGAGACCCCACTGAAAATGCTAACATTGCATTGTATTGTTTTCACCTACAAGTTAACTGAAATTATTCTTACACTGTGCAACCTGTAGAACATAAAGGGTGTACCCATATGACTATTAAAACCAGTATTATGATAGAGTATACTATACAATTAAAGACATACACACGGTTTCTCACACCTTGATTAGCACATCTTTTGGACTACCTAATGTTAGACTAGGTCAAGATTAGTGTTAATCAGGGTCTGTGAAACCACCCCCCAGTTTACCCCACTAAAGTGCAATGTGCGTCAAGGGTTTTCTTTCATCTTTGAAGTAAGCTAAACCAAGACTATCCACACATTATATATATATATAACTGCTCAGAGAGAGAGAGAGAAGCCCCTTAATGATCACATATAATAAATTCAAACTAAAATGAGTAAAATATTCTTTATGAAGTTTTTTTTTTTTTTTTTAAAGCTTTTTAGCTTTAGCATCTATCTGCCTTTTTCTAGTGCCTCACATGGCAGATCAAAAACAACATAACTGGTTAATATTTAAAAAAAAAGTTGAAGCTCAACACCCATAGAGGTTTGTTGTGATCAATATTTCACTTGTCATTTCTTCTTTAGACTTCCCAACTGACAGAAAGACCAGACCTACTCTCAGAGAAAAAATAAATAAAGGTTGGTGTGGTAATAATTAAAATGTTCAACTTTGATCTCTCCTCCATCTGAAAAAAAAAGTTTTCAGACTTAATAATAAATTAATGCTCTACATTTCATTAAATGCAATTTCTTCCCGTTAAAGCTCCTGTTTTATGTTGTTCCCTATACAACTTTAATATGAAAAACAAAGAACCACATAGCGAGGGGATATTTTAAAACATAAGCAAACACGTTTGTATTTGTTTTTATGAGGCAGTGTTTCAACGTGTTTTATAAAAGCGTCATGCCTAAACCGAAACAAAACACATTTTATACAGTACAGGAGGACAGAGGGATTTCTGTAGACTATAAAAATGCTGCTCTGTTTGATAAACGGGCATTTTATTCTGCAGGTCTGCCAATGCACTGCTTTAAATTCACAATGTACTGCTATAATATACTGCATATATATATATATATATATATATATATATATATATATATATATATATATATATATATATATTCCATCATATAATATATATAATGTTAAATATAAAATTTCTTTTTTATTTCAATCTGCAAAAATACAATAAATTGACCATTTTAAAGAACCGAATAAATTAGACGTCAGAATCTGAGTAGAAATAAGGAAGCTAATCCAAGGAGACCCAAATTAAATTAGAACAGCTGGTGTTGTCAGGCATTTGTTTTACATTTTTACCATTGCAAATAATAAAATAAAAAACGTTTTGAAAGCTTTTTTTTTTTTTACGTATTTAATTTATTCATTTATAGAATACTGTTTACCTTGAAGTAGAAGGGTTTTTTTTTGTTCTATTACCTCTGCCAAACAGTGACTGATATATATTACATTTATATATTAAAAGGGATATTAGTACATATACTTACTTTTCTAATTTAAGGTCATGTTTTACTGGTTAACAATGCTGTGTTAGGTTACCTGACGGGATATAATCTCTTATAGCCCGAATTACCTGAGCACTTATATCAAAGCTGCTCATAAGGTTCAGTGTCATGTTCTTTTCAGGCCTGCTCCGTTGCAGTGAATGCAATTACCTTGAAGGGTAATGGTTACATTTCTATTTCAGTGAACCAGGGTTTTACGATAATAACCTAACTTTCCCTTTCAAGTACGAAATGTAACTATTACCTGATGGGATAGAATATCCAAGCCATCACAAGTGAAGGACCTGCAGCACCGACAGATGTGCTAAAAGGAAGATAACTGCCTTTAGCATTCTGGCTGAGAACCAATGAGGATCCACGGTATATAGAAAACAGAAAGTACTGATTAGAGAAGAAACCTCAGAATGGAGTGTGGTAACCAGTGGAGTACCACAGGGATCAGTATGAGGTCCTCTGCTATTCTTAATCTACATTAATGATTTAGATTCTGGTATAGTTGGCAAACTTGATAAATTCGCAGATGACACAAAAATAGGAGGAGTGGCAAACACTATTGCAGCAACAAAGGTCATTCAAAATGATCTAGACAAGATTCAGAACTGGGCAGACACATGCCAAATGACATTTAATAGAGAAAAGTGTAAGGTACTGCACACAGGAAATAAAAATGTGCATTATAAATGTCATATGGGATATACTGCAATTAAAGAAGGACTCTATGAAAAAGACCTAGTAGTTTATATTGACTCAGAAATGTCTTCATCTACACAATGTGGGGAAGCTATAAAAAAGGCCAACAAGATGCTCGGTTACATTGTGAAAAGTGTTGAATTTAAATCAAGGGAAGTAATGTTAAAATTGTACAATGCAGTAGTAAGACCTCATCTTGAAAAGTGTGTTCAGTTCTGGTCACCTCGCTACAAAAAGGATATTGCTGCTCTAGAGTGCAAAGAAGAGCAACCAGAATTATTCTGGGTTTAAAAGGCATGTCATGTGCAGACAGGCTAAAAGAATTGAATCTATTCAGTCTTGAACAAAGAAGACTATGCGGTGACCTAATTCAAGCATTCAAAATACTAAAAGGTATTGACAATGTTGACCCAAGGGACTTTTTCGACCTGAAAAAAGAAACAAGGACCAGGGGTCACAAATGGAGATTAGACAAAAGGGCATTCAGAACAGAAAATAGGAGGCACTTTTTTACACAAAGAATCATAAGGGTCTGGATGGAATTAACTCTCCAGTAATGTTGTTGAAGCTGACACCCTGGGACCCATCAGGAAGCAGCTTGATGAGATTCTGGGATCAATAAGTTACTAACAACCAAACAAGCAAGATGGGCCGAATGGCCTCCTCTCATTTGTAAATTTTCTTATGTTCTTATGTTATTATAGTCCACAGTACAGTGAGGGAGGACTCTAATACAGTGTATATGCTGCAAGGTTACACTAAGTAGCCTCAGCATTTAACACCGGAAGTCCAAGAGGTGTGTGGCTAACTACCACATGACTTAAAGTGGAACAATAATAAAAGAATGTGTTACAGACCAGAATGAGTGGCTTCTCTTAACACTCTGGTCGCAAAACCAGGGTTCCCCTGATCTACGACATTCAGCCGGCAGAAGCTGGTAAAAAATATGAGGCGTGGCCCATACTGCATCGTTGCAAATGTCTGCAACAGATGTGCCCTGCTATAATGCCTAGGAGATTGCAAGGCCTCTTGTGGAGTGATCAGTGGCCTTTTCTGATGGGGCAGGTTGGCTAGAACGTATGCAATCCTGACCATGTCTGCAATGCACCTTGGCAGCCGCTGTTTAGATAGGGCTTGTCTGTGGAACTTAGACCTGAAGCAAATAAACAATTCAGGGTTCTTACAGTTTTTCTGATAATACATTTTATGTGATTTTGCGTTGGGCTGAAACAGCTCCAAGCAGAGATTTAAGCTCTGAATTCTGTCGGCCGACAGAAATTCCATAATTGAGGCTTATGCCAAAATAGGCAGCCTTTTGAGAGGGTGTTAATCGGCTTTTCAACTGGTTCACCGTGATGCCTAACTGTTGGAGGTGGTTGGTGACCAGTCCTGTGTGCAACACTACCTGTGCTGGTGACTTGGCACATATCAGCCAGTCATCCAGGCAAGTGTTGTGATCATGCCCTGAAAGGCTGGGGGGGCAAATTGTAACTGCAGAGAGTAACCGGCTCTAATGGCGATAATCACCCAGCTGTCTGTGACCGCCAATACTCCAAGGGGGCCCGATAGAATGGGCGCTAGACCTGTGGTAGCAAATCCCTAGGGCTGCTGGCTCGTAGAGGCTTGCACCTGCGGCTGGTGGGCCAGTAATTGCGCTGGCCTCTACGTTGCACACCGTGAAAATGGTTCTGCGCATTAGCTCTAGCAGGGGCTGCAGGACCCTGAATCTGCTTTTGGGGCTGAGGACGCCTGTTTTACCAATCCTTTGTTGGCTTACAGGCTGTGAGCTTCTGCTTGGGGAGAAGGTGTGCCAACTCCTTGGAAGTGCTTGGTGAGAGCGTTTCAGCGTCTCATCCACTGAGGGCCCAAACGCATGCCCTGGGGTTGCAGGTGCATCCAGTAACGATGCCTTGTCCTTGTCAGGTACTCGAGCCTGAGCAAGCCAGAGCTGTCTTCTTGTCGCCACCATTGCAGCCATGCTCCTGCCCAACACCTGGGTACTGTATTTAGACAAATGTATCAGGTGGCTGTTGAACAGGCTCAGCTCGTCCAACTGGAGGGGCAAGGGCCTATGGTCGGAGGACAGCGATTGTAGCAGCATGGACTGGTAAGTCACTAGTACGCTACTGTAGCTAGCAAGACGTGTGCAAAATGCTGAGGTCATATAGGCCTTTTTCAGCATAATTTCAGTGACACGGCATTGTTTATTGGAACATGAAACGTCCTTTTGCAGCAATGCTAGATTCGGCATCTGCATCAGAGCCAATGGAAGCCTCAACAGGCAAAAACTGGGCAAGGCACCCTATACAAACTGCTCCCAGGATGATTCCACCTTGTGCAAAATCCGGGAGAACCGGGGGCTGGGCACTGATGCATAGCAGCGGGCACCCTATCAAATATAGAGCATTTTCGCTCATTTTCCGTGGCCCAAGGCACTTGCCGGGCAGTGGTAGCGTGGATGATAAGGGAAGTGAGCTCCTCGGACAAAGAGGGGCTCAGCGTGGGAGCCAAGACATCTGATTCCGCATCCTCAGGTCGGGAAGATTAATTCTTGGGTGCCCATGCCCTCAGATGCAGTAAGAGACATGGCGTCCTCCCGCTGTGATTGGGGGCCTCGCAGTCGCTCCATCAAAAGGGACTGCTGCTGGTTCATATCTTCAAAAAGCTTTTCTATTTGCCCTGCAACCCGGTCAGTATAAGAATGCCTGCTATGGCATCTCCTGTTCCTCTTCCTTGATGAAGAGGAGATTTAGAGGAGCATGGCTCTTAGTCCTACTCCTATCCCTCGAGGATTGTTTCCTAGCTCCTGGTGTAACGTGGAATGAGGGCTCTATTGACTGCACTGCACGGGACGAACGTGGCGAGTCATGCTGCACTGGTTTCAGAGATGCCAACTGGTCCCTGGAACAGCAAGCCAACCTGCTTTCCAGTGTCTTCTTAATGAGTGTTCATGCACAATAGCTGTGGTCTTTACCTGTCCCCTCTGCATGCTCCCTTCCCAGGGAGTGCCTGCACCTATCGTGTTTATCCTCTGCTGCAACCGGCACAAAGGTGAAACACAGGAATGGTGATAGGTTGAAAAAACATTTCAGCCATGCAATGTATGCGCACAAAAACAGACAGTAAGCTGACTTGTGCTGGAAACTGTTGTGTACACAGAGTAACGGGTCACTGGAACTGACACTGGTATGAACCAGATGACTGGTACCAACCTTGGTACCAACAGAGGTGACTAGTACCTAATTTGCTACTGACAGAGCGAGTCACTGGTAGAGAAATGGTACCAGGAAGTGGTGTGCAGGTAAAGACCTGAAAAATATTGTTAAAGTGGCAAACTGCATGAATGCAGTGTAAAACAGACAGGGGCTGCAGTAGCCTACTAACTAGAAAAAATCTAGTAGCCTTCGTTGTCAGTGCAGCAAACACAGCAACAGCATACAGACTCAGGTCAAAAAGGTTCCAGCCAATTCGACAGCACAGTGTAGCTAAAAAGTGTTAACACTGGCAGTGTCTCTGTAGTGCAAAATCCAACTGGAAAATAAACAGATGGCTAGAGCAGTATATTCTGTCTGTATGCAGAGACGGACTCTAGTACAAAGACACAAGCCTAAGTGCAATGTTGGGTTTCTGAAAGAAAAAAACTAAAATTTATTATATATATATATATATATATATATATATATTATATATAGTAATATATATATATATATATATTATATAAGGAGCTAGCAACAACTTTAACATCGACTCACGAAGAGCCAAACAGCAAGGGAGAGAGCATGAACTTAGCCGCAACAAAGTACTGAATCCCAGGGAAGGGGCGAGGAGAGTCGCTGGCTTCGCACAAGACACATGGCTGCGGAGGAGACTTAATCACAACCTAGAGCTAAGAAGATTTATCGCTTAAAATGTGAAATTATTTTTAAGTATGAAATAAGAGTGAGAAAAAGTGAATTAATCAACTTATCTCCATAGTTATGACAAAGTCAGAGCTCACTCCTTCCTCAGGCAAAGGCTGAAAGACAAAATGTCACTGAGCCTTATGCGTGACTCGTATTTATCTCCTGGGGGAGGAGACGACGTACATACGGGGCTCTTAAAGTAGCAGCTTTGATATAAGTGCTCAGGTAATTCAGGCTATAAGATACATCCCGTCAGGTAATGCTTACATTTCATACTTGAAATGGAACTTTAACAGGCTTGGAGGGGAAAACACACAGCTGCCATTTGAAAGGGGCTCAGTCCTATATTACTATTTATGAAACTGCCTCACATGCAATTTGTGAGTTTACATACATTCCGTACCATGCACATTTATTAGGGCTTTTCAATATTTCAAAACAAACATTGCTTGAAATCTATTCAGTGGCAAAAATGTCTAAGTTACTATTTTTCATAAAAAGTCTGGGTAACTTGTTTTGGATATGCCCCGTACATTAAGCTTCTCAAACTGAATTCTGAGTCAAGTGGAATCTTTTAGGTGGTTGTTTGGGAAGGGGAAGGGGGTGGATTCTGCTATTATGTTCTATCAAGAACCTATAACAAAAGAATCATATAAGAAAGGAATACTGCAACTTTAATCACTTCTAAGAATTGCATAAGGCCTTGCGGTTGTGAGCAGCTCAATACTGGGTTGCTGTTAGAGAAACTCCAGAGAGAGTTAAGTTGGGATGATGAAAGACTCGACAAAGCATGTCTGACTGCGCAGCCCTGGTAAGCTGTGTGCTGAATACAAGAAAAGGGGCCCAATCGCTGCTCTTTCAACATGTGCGATTTGCACATGGCTTTATCAATAGCCCCTGCTGCTGAATACAGAACACACTCTATTTGGCTTTCAGTCAATTAAGCTTTAAGCTGTCAGCAAACAAGACTTTTAAGTTAATTTTGAATCACTGCGAATCAAGTTGAAGGTTGTGAAAGGGCGCGCTCGCGCTCAGACATAAAAAAAAGACAGTTTAATTGCTTCTGAATAGCTATTATATGCTGCGACAAGCCTATTGAATTTTAGCTAATCTATTAATAAAAAAGCACAACCTAAGGGTGGTATAAGACAGTAAAATGTGTTACTTTTTATTTTTTATGAAATGTAATTTCTGGTGATACAGGATGAAAAAAAATAATTACCATATTTAAGAAAAACAGTGTTGGGGCTCACTAAAGGATTACATTATACACTTCTAATTTCCTTCAAATTAAGTATTTTATTTCCCAAGGATATTTATTCTCAATCATCATTTACTGTGTTACTGTTTCTGCATGCATGGCATGCTTAATAACATAAACAGCATATTCTACATTTGGGGCAGTGTGGCAAAGTGGTTAACAGTGTGCAGGTGCAGGTGATCAATTAGCAGACAGACAATTATAATCCAGGTGCAATGTTGTTTAATGTTTTTTTTTTTTTTTTTTTTTTTTTTTTTTTTTTTAATCCAGTGGCCTAATGTCAAAACAACAGTAAATAATAACAATGGTAATGAAGCAATACAGTGGCGTGTATTGCTTACTTGTAATGCGCAGGTTGGCTCCTGAATAATAACAGTCCTGTTTTTAGTTCACCCACACGTAAAACATACACAAACACATGTCCACAATGCGTGCTCTAGTGCTTGTGGTGAATACAGTTATTAACAAAGCGCAGTGCTGTTGATCCGGGTTTAGTGCTGGCCTTTGGCAACAGCTCTGGATCGTGTTAGCCATCCAAATAATTACACGCAGTATTATCAAAAACAAACAAAACACAACACAGGTTCCCCTTCTGGTCATGTATTTTAACCGTTCACAAAGGAAAAGATCACATGACTACGTTCCCTTGTTACAATGTCACCCAAGAACCCTTGGTCAACGAACGTATCTGCTCCTCCAATCCGCGGATGCCATGCCATTTCCCGTCCGGGTCATTGAGTTCGTATAGCGTAGCTTTTATCCCTTACTGGATGGCCGGCTTCCACCTAACCCTGGGAATAAACTGTTGTGCCATTTAGTGCAGGATATTCTGTTCCCTTTATCAGCTGCCTCGCAAGTCGGGAGTGAGATCTAACACCAAGAATCATTCGACCTTTGTCACCGGCAGCCTCTAACAAAGCCTGAGAAAACTGGCATTTGTCTAATTAGGCCATTATAAAAATGATCACAAGAGATGTAACTTGGGTCTGCACGGGTGATTTATTTGGCCCTGAGTTTGTTAAACATTTGCATTAAACATTCGCATTGAAAATTCTCTAATAAACATGCTGTTTCCTGGGGCTATCCTACTGGTCATTTTATACTGTAATATCCTCATTAAATAAATCCCATCTTGCTCAAGCTTACTAAGAGACAGTCCCAAGGGTAAAATAGGTTGGCGACTTTATCCATGAGTGCAAAAACAGGTACTGTATATGTGTTGAGCAAATATCATGGGATAATAAACAAAGAAATACTGTTAGCATGCTATTTTTCAACTAATTGTGCTTTTTTAATGCAAGTAAGTGAGCATGAACAAAAAGTGCTCATCAAGCTAAAACCAATATTTTTAGAAACACTTGCAACTCAAAAAGCAGTTACATTTTTACGTGGAAAAATAAAATAAAATATAAAGATACCTAAATTTGTAAAGTGCCTTTCATGCAAGACTCCCTAACTTACAAGGGGTGGGTAAGTTCACACATACACAAAGAACATATTTACCAGTATTTACACCAATTTTAGTTCCAATTACCAGTTTTAGACAAAAAGAAAAAGTTCATATATACTGATTTGGAAACACTGTATAGTGTGTAGAACAATCTTATTTTTATAGACACAAGCATCCTTGGAAAGTTTTTTGTTGCAGCTGGCTCAACGGGAAGAGAGCCAAGTCAAATGGGAGAATGATTGAAAAGTTCTTATTAAAGGGGGAGTCACAGCTGTCTCTCTAGACTTCTCTACTGCTTTCTTCTACCTCAGAGGTCAAGGCTGGGAGCCTGCCTCTGGCCACTGTCAGCTTGGTTTAATGATGGGGTCTTGTTTAGTTAACACAGTGATATGGTGTGAAATTAGTTTTGCCAGGATCATGTCCCACACATCAGAAATGTGTTTGGGGGGGGGGGGCTTGCAAAATGCAATAGCAACAAAGCCTGATGTGAGAACCAAGAATACAATACAATACTCCTTGCTCTTAACCCACTGAAGATGTATTCTCATAAACCAAAAGTATTTCCATTGTAAATTATCCACAAAAGTATTTTAATTTGATGTTGAACGTCTTATTATACAGATGACAGTGTACCATTGTAAAAAGATACAAAAATATAGAAAACTGTTTGATCGAATTTAGCAAGTCAATTTCATTGTGTACAACACACCAGCCTGTGTATAGCATCCATGTAACTAAACATGGCACAACCAAACATGGCACAAACAGTTGCAGCTTAAAATGTGCTTTAATTACTGTAACAAAGATTGCGCAATGCTCACGGATTGTTGCCCCTTTAAGTAGACCCAGGAAACAGAAATTAGTTTTTAAAGCGCTTACATGCACTTTTAATGAACACAAACAAAAATTAAACATAACAAACACCTAGCTCCTTCCTGGAGCACTAACTATACAGTCAGGATTCCCCTAACTAACACCCCAGACAGCTAAACTATTTACCGGTACCCCAAAACCAGAAAACCACACAGTATCTCACTCTGACTGCTCGGAACCAGAGCACACTTTCTGTTCCTTCCCTCAGCAGCACTGAACAGACTGGCTGCATTCTTTAAATACCCTGCACCTGACTCTAATTTACAATTAACATCAGGTGCAGGGGATTACTAAACAATAAAACCATTAGCCCATTCACCCAAATGTGCATTCTCACATGTTTTCTGCAGGGAAGATTTTAACCCCCTCCTTACCATTTTACATTACATAAGTTGTGCTTCAAAAGAGGACAATACCTCTTTAAAAGTAATATGTTGTATTCAATATGCAACAAAAAAAAGTATTTCAAGGAATTGATCCAGAAGGCTCTTTATCTCTGTTTTTTATTTGATCCAAGCTGCTTTCTAAATGTGAAATACATTACACCTGTTAAGAGACAAATAACCTTTTTAGAAGGGTAGATTAAAATGAACTGGTTGGCACTGCTTTAAGATATAAAGCTAAATCTTTATTCCACTCTTAAGACTATAAAGTGAAGTAATGGTTTGTTACTGGCTTTGCATTGAACCCACAGGGAGCCATGGAGGGAGAGAACCAGGAAAACTGCAGTGCCTGCATTTGTGTGGTTGGATTATTGGATTTGGGGAAAGCTTAAAATTTAGGAAGCAATGCTACTGAATGGAAAAAAAAGTCACCTAAATAACCAATGCATATATTTGCAGGGCAGTGCATCTGCTGTCTGAAGAATGTTATTTGAAGAGCTATGTGGTATGGGCATGAAATATCAAGAGTTAACTATTGTATTATTGTTGTTTAGATTAACTTTGTATACTTTTCTATTTCAGTCACCAGAAGTTGAGACGTTTAAAGCACCCCTATGATGTCAACAACTCTCAGAATCATGTCTTACCTCTAAAGTGTAAGAATTAACCTGACCCCCAGCCCCTGGTGGATGTATGAAATAACACATTTGTTTACACAGTATTTGTTACTAATGTATGTATTATATTCAATAGGGATAGAGTGTTGCTGGGGACATGTTAATGGTTGCAGTCTAGCATACCACATGTACGATTCTGACCGAGATCACAGGTTTAGTTTTTCACCAGGATGGAATGACTGAAAAAGAAAATTAGACAAAGTGATTCTAACGAAGAAGACAAATGCAGCAGTAAACTCAGAACACCACACTTATGATGACTTAATAGTAACAGAAGTACAGTACAGTATTCGGTGTATTATTTGAAAAAGCAACCAGTTATTTTTATAGTGTACACATACTGCACTGTATGGCACAACTATTGTTTGACAGCCCCTTTTGAACTAACATTCAAACACTTCTGAACACAACCTCTGGTTATTACTTTTAATCTACATTAAAACAGCACAAGCACTGTTTACATTTGCTTCTAAGTTATACATTCATTATTTATATTTACCCATTATTTAACAAACCATTAAATCAGGTAGGATATACTTTGTGGTTCAAGGGTGTTCTACAGTTAATATCAACAGGGTCATTAAAAGTGCTATTAATGTTCATTATTTCTTATTCAGAGATTGGTCCCTGTATTGTTAACAGATGTATGGTGATGTAACATCTCATTAGAATTAAGGCTTACTACTACATCCATAAGGACTTGTGGCAAATTGCCCGTCCCTGTGTGTATTTTCTGTTATCTGTTGTGTGTTAATGTTGGTGTATAGTCATTGGTACACAGGATATAAACGGGTCTGTGTAACACGAGTGTTTAAAATGTATATTTGTATATAAGCTGCATGTTTTCACCCACTCAGGGTTGTGAGTTCGGTGAGTGGAGAACGGGATAGGAGACGGAGGTAGTAATTGTGATAATAATTGTAATAGTATTAAGTAAATATCTGCTCACCGTGTTTGTCTGTATAGTCCGTTTTGTTTGTCTTTTTGTTTTGGCGAATGTGCCGTGTCCTGTGTTTTTGTTTGTTACAACCATTTTATTTTCTGTTCTGTTAATTCATTAAATGCTGAGCGGTACCAATCGCTCAGCTCCACCCAACTCCACCTCTGTCGTTTATTTCCTGGTTCCTGTTTCTGGTCTGACGTCCCCCACTCCGGCCGTTTGTGACAGGACTACAATGAATATTTGTCATGGATCTGGTTTGAATATAAAATAAAAACCTTCTACGACCTAATCAATTTTAATAACCCCTTTCCCTGAAAGATGGTTAGTCCAAAACGTTATTCACGATGAGAAATATTTAAAACAGTTTTCATGACAAAAACATATTTTGGATAAAAATGTGGACATTTAATTTCCATTAATTGCAAAACAGCTGAATGGACAACATTTCTTTACAGAAAACAAGTAATTAAATATGAAATGCCAGTTTTATGATTCAGGCATGATCTCTTATTTGGTGACCATCAACACAAAGTTACTACATTATTAACAGATAAGCTACACTCTTAGTAATACAATATAGCATAATAGAATAAAAAGGGGTATGTTAATTTATTATTATTATTATTATTATTATTATTATTATTATTATTAGTAGTAGTAGTAGTAGTAGTAGTAAATGATTATCCCATTCCAACTCATTCTGGTTTGGGAATCAGATGGCTTACCATATATATACTACACGTCACCGTTGTTCTGATCAGAATGTACACTGGTTAACAAATGGTAAGGCAGTCTAATAGAACCTCACTCACAGTTTAAAAGCCTTCATTTGTAGACCCACTGTTTATCTGTTGAATTCTACAATGTAACTTTTCCACTTACACTTTACATATAAGCTCAAGCTTTCTGGTTTAATGTGGCAGTTACAGTAGTATTTCTACACCTTGTTTCCATAATGCATTATGTAGAAAGTGCATAATGACATCACACGTGCATTATGTATGCAACATTTGACTATTCTTTTATGCCTCTCATGCCATCCTCTCTCAATCAATATCTTGAGATCTAAACAACTCCGCTTCGCTCTCTCCCCCCTCCCCCTAGGGGCAGTGCAGCCTCTATTATGAAGGAATATTGTTTTGGGAGCTAGGTTAGTTAGGAAGCTCAGGTGGGAATTCAGTTACGTTCCTTTTGTTGTGACGTTTCTATTTGACAGGTGGGTAATTGCAACAGGGCTCTGCTGGAATTGTTAATATTGCTGTGGAACAGAGAACAGCGCACCAGTGCTCACAAACAACACACAGTGGCTTGTGGCAGAGGTTCCAGACTGCACCAATCACGCTAATTAAAGGTGGTCTGCACAAAAGGGTACAAAAACATTGACAGCACATTTGACGTCTTCATCTAGTCTCAAAAAAACAGCACACAAAACGTACAACTCTCCACAACTGTACAGAGAGACTCTACACCCTATCATGTTTGATGTTGATAAAACAACTTGTACTGTAATATCAGAGAAAAATATGAAATCAAAGAAAAAAAACATTTGCCAACAGTACCCTCAAGCATTTTAACCTTTAAAATGATTCAATATAAACCTCAATTGAATATAGGAATACACATGGTTCTTGCATAACTTTAGGGGTCTTTCTAATGTAGTATTTATATTGAATGTTATAAGAATCCATATACTGTAGTAAATATGTGCTTCAAATCCAAAGCACCTCCATTGGTGACAAATACACAGAATAACTGTGTACTTCCTACAGTAGTTCAGGTTAATTCAACTACACCTGATGTTTTGAAAGTACAAATGCATTATTCCAGTCAATCAGTACAACTGTTGATGTGGACTGTTAAAGCATGCAAAGGTGTTCATGTGTCTGTAAACACAATACTTCCTTCCTGGTGACGGCATATACACCAGCACCATTTTCTGTATATGTAATACATACAAGAAGAGGAGGGCAATTTGATCAACCCTTAACCTGCCAGGATAAGCCACAGCTGGATTTTATTGATACTGTATATTAAACTTGATTGTGAATGAACCAATACATGATTATTCCAGGATCACCCATAAAATAGATGGTCAACACCATCCATAAGGATTCATCTGTGCTGTAAAATGCTCTTAAAAGACCCAGCTAAATTATTCTAATTTTGTACATCATGTTCTGGCAAGGCTATCTGTTTTGTGCACTTACAGCGCCACATTCTCAAAGCTAGAGCTCTGGCCAAAGGTTGTGCATCACCCTATAGAATTAACAAATTTTGCTTCATAAAGTCGAATGAAACGTGCTGAATAATATTATGTTAACATATTGAATTATATACCACTTTGTAGTTTTACATATACTTAACGAAAAACTGACACAAATGGAAGTTTCTTTGATTTGTGGTTGTTTAATAAAAGATATAAATTATGTTTCTGTATTACTATTATTATTTTTTTATTAATGTCTCGATCCAAAAATTTTAGCTGTATTTATTCCCCCCCCCCCCCCCCCCAGGTCTTTTAATCGGCAACATTAAAACATTTGCATTAAAGAATGTGTTGTATTATGCTTTTCTTTATGTTGTCATCCTCTAACAACATCCATCGCCCTTGAATATATTTTTTAAAAGAATAAAATCATTTTCTGAATTTCTCAGGCAGCACCAGAATAAAGTGGTTTATTCCCCCTCCATTTTGTTTTGTTCAGCTTCACACTGGTTTCTTTGACTCTGCTGTGAGGAACTGTGAAAAGTGCAGTCTCATCTTCAGCTGGACATCCCTTCCCCTTAATATGGGCGTGCAGCAATAAAGAATCCACTGACATTTGCATTAATTAAACCAACAATTCATCTAGTCTGCATTTGTTTTTATCAATGGGTCTCTCATCACCACTTTCCCGACACATTTCCCTGCACAGCTCACAGTAAATAAGACAAATGCATGAAGAGCATAACAATAATAATAAAAAAACACACACACTTCAGGACTCAATGCTGTCTTATCCTTCTATTCATTTTTACATATACTATAGCTATTTACTATTTATAATCTATTAATCCTGTATCACATGCACTATGATGCTGTTTTTCAGCAAGTCACTGCATTCTTTCGTGTCATACATTTCACCATTTTGCATCATCAGATATATATATATATATATAATATATATATATATATATATATATATATTTAAAACGTTTTTTAAATATTTATATATATATATAAAATAGAATATATATATATATATATATATATATATATATATATATATATATATATATATATATATATAAAATGTTACTGTTTCTTATTAGGTAGCTACATATTGAATTTCATTTCATCATTCTCAAGGTACATTTATCCTTAAATATCAAAACAGAAATCCTTCCATGTACAGCAACCACTTCCTTTTCTAACTTGCACTACCTGGACTATTAAATACTAAGGCTTGTATTTTATCAATAGAAAAGTCTGCCACCTGTAGTGTCCCTCACATTACTGATTAATGTGTTATGCAAATGGAATCACAGACATCTATCAAGTGATTGCTGAGAGACTCTAGATTTTCACCCACATTTTTGAAGTAATTAGAGGCAGCAAATCACTGAGGAATTGCCAAGAATCCTTCCAGAATATTTTAAACATTGCAGACATGTCACATCAAAGCACTATTGTCCTGGCTTTTCATGGTGGCCCCACACCCTATTGTCAGTGTTATGGCATGTGTTTCAAATATTTTGTCCTATCCCTGAGTATTACAACACCCAGGATATTCTTCCAAACCACCCATTTAGTACAACACAATTAATGTGCCAACAGCAAACCACTCTTTGTGCTCCTTTTTGACTAATGCCGCAGGTGGTTTATAAAGGTTGATTTAGGCCCCCCTTGCAATATTGTTTAAGTTTTCTTTCAACATTTTCAATGATGCTTCTTCAAGCTACTCAATACTATTTGGCAAGCAAGTCGCTTTGTAATTCAATAAGCGTTAATCAATAAACAACTTGTTCCTAGCAGTCACTTTGGCTATTTTTCCATTCTTGTTTACAAAGGTCAAATGTCAGGTGTTTACCTAACCAAATACATTTGCAGAACTTTCTTAACCACAGAGGTAATCTATTTCCTAAGTTCCAGTCATGGAGTTCTGTCAGGTCTATGGATGTAAAATGATTTGCTTCACATAAAGCTTCCACATTTTGTCTTGGATTGAAATCCAGATGACCTTGATGCTTTGTCAATGCCAAAACATTTCAGAAAACAGAAACATTTTACAACAAGTGTTATATTATCAGGATCCTTAATATTCAGTTACCTTCACTAAGAATTGTATTGAAGAAAATTTTTACACAGTTTCATTATGTTCATTTCTAAATTATTTGTATTCTGCAATAACAGTGTTTATTGTAAGCCCAACAACCCTCAGGCTGAGAGATGCATCTTCACACAGTACTGATGCCTGTATTCAACAACAGGACTCTTTTACTGTACTGTTACCAGAAACATTGAAAAATGTGACTCCATCAATGACCTTTCAAGTTCTGATCACAAAACAGAATGCGTGTCTCTGTTAGTAATTAGCTTGGACCGAGCCCCTGCTTACAGACCGCGCCAGCTTTTGTGATGGGTTCTGAGTAACACTTAAAAAAAAAAATGTATTGCCATTCTAAAACATTTTCTTTATTTTACCAATTGGAATAACGTAGATTTGAACTGTTGTTCCTAGAATGTCCCGCAAAAGGTACAAGCAGTCCTGTAAGAGTTACTTTTAATGTCCAAGAATTACTTGCAGAAAGGACTAATTCTTTCACTTCTATTTTGAATAAAAAATGTATTATTTCACATTAATTTACTTGTGTTGCAGTGTATTTTATTAGCTTCAATAAATTGCTTTAAAAAAATAATACATTAGTCAAAATTAGAAAAAAAGTTAACTCACTACCACCAACTACTATTTTAGATAATGTTATTAAATATTTTTAAGGAGTTTAACTTTCTAGGTGGAACCAAAATACCTTTCAGTGTTTACTTGCCTTTCTTTTAGCGCCCCCCCCCCCACCTTCCCCTTTATTTAACGGTCCTTTTAGGCCCCATTTCTATTAAACCCCAATCTTGTTTGGTGCTTCCTGAACTGGAAGTGGCAGGTGTGCCCATCCAGCACAACCTCCCTTCCACCATGACCAAGCCACTGCCTAAAATTTGGGGAGGCCTGGAAGTCTGGAACAGATGAGACCATCTGTCACCCCCCAAACAAACAGCCCTCTGCCCAACCGTTCGACACAATAAGCGTGCCGAAAAAGTCAACCACTGAACAAAGTTCCCGCTGGGATTCATTTAAGGAGCTTAGGTTGGGCCCAAAAGCGTTCCTCAGCTCCTGTCAACTCTTCTGTGCATGGTCTCACAAAGAGCTGTCTTATGGAGATCAAAGCAGCTTTTAATTTGTATTTAATCACTGTATAAAAAAAAAAAAAAAACACATCAGCATCATCTTGCTCCAGTTATTGTTCCTTTTAAAACTCAAGACTTGAGGCCTTCCTCATCTTTAAAATGTGCTTTAAATTTTTGTTTGAGCAAGTATTGCATTTATCCACATCCCAATCATTATTAAAATACATTTATATTCATATTTGTACTGCAGTATTGTGTGTCGCTGCATATAATAAAATCATGTTTTGTAGAGACACAAAGTCAACAAAGTATTGGCAAAAACTGAATAGCACTGCACCCAGTGTATGTGCTTTTCTGGTACTGTCACAGAGCAATGACAAAACATACGTAAAATATATTTATAGTTGCAAAGGTACTTTTGTTTCCAAACAGAAACAGTTTAACTTTAAAACAGGTATGCAAAAGACCAGAGATAAAAGCAAATAAAAACACTGCTTCAACTAACTGGCTACAAGCAAATATGAAAAAAAATGCAAGTAGTACATCTTTATCTGTATTTTTATGAAATACATCGTTTTTAACTCTGCTAACCCAACACTTTTTTTGTATCCACTGCACAAAATTGTATTACTGAACCCACTGTGGTACATATTAGCAGTAACTAACAAATGATTGGTAACCAACTGCCTTTATATGTTAAAGTCAGGGGGGCACCGAAGATCAAGCATGAATATCTGTGTACGTTCTTGGCTAAAATAACATAAACTGCCGATAGCCGATTGCGTTTTTTTCCCTATAGTGGTGCACCCCTAGTTAAAGTTTGCTGGATTTTCCTAACATTGACAAAACAGGCTCCTCTATTACTGGAGGTTGGGATGGTTAATACTTAAAAATAAAAATATATTGATTAAATATTAATCCTGACTGTATATGGTGTCAATCCATTTGCTTGTGTTGCACATGTTCTGTCATGGTAACAGTGCTGCAATATTAGAAACAAAAATGCACGGGCAACATGCCAGTGTGAAACAGGCACGGCTAAATCTATAAAACCCACAATAAAGATCCTTCTTGATCATCTTCCAATTGTGCTGCCACCATCCTCTTGTGTGGAAGATGCGTTGCAGAATAAATACTAAACACTGTGAATGCAGTCTATTGTTTCTGCTATAAACTCAGAAAACTCATACACTCACAGCCTTAAGCATCTACTTAGTAATATACCAAGAAGATTGTGATATTTGGTTGAGATAAATGGGTGATTAGGAAGTCTGCTCCTAATGGTGGCAAATCCACATTGATTGAAAAAAGAAGCAAAAGCAATAGAATGCATGTTTGTGAAAGGTGCAGCTGTTGCTTACCACCACAATAATTACATTCCCCTTCAGAAAAAAACAGGCACCACAATGGAAACATTCTGGTGTACAGTCACAACTGCAGACACTGCTGTGAATAGAATTATCAGTCCAATGTATCCTGGACATTGTATACTGATTTAATAATTAAAAGTGCCTCCACCCAACAAAGACTCTTCACACTCCTAATAAATATAAAGCCAGGCATCTATTGCTGTTAGTATGCCAAGGCAATGAATGCTAATTTTAAACAGCATAGCCATCAACAAATCAGGGGAAATTGCCCACCCAGCATCATGGCTTAAGCTGATTTCAGGATATCCATTACACTGTGTAGGGTTCAAATCTTCAAAGGTCAACTGGACACTAATGATTACCTACTTATGCTTTTTGTTGTGGGGTTCAATCAATCTGAAGCAGGAACGGGCCGGTAGAGCCAACACAAAACATTACAAATTGAAAAAGAAACAAGTGCCATTCATTACATACTTTGAAATGTCGTACTGTAAAACTAGAATAGCGTAAAAAAGATTTGCTCAAAGACGCACCTGCAAACCATACTAATATGGGCAATTCACTCACGCTTTAAAAAATGTTAATTTACTGTTACCATTTTTTTTCAATATACCAATATCAAAAATAATATTTCAGAATTTAACCCACAATCAGATACAAAATCAAAAAGGAAGCACATCAAGAGCTAGAGGTTTTAACAACAAATATTTGTTTATTTTTCATCTCTAAATTTCTATTTAAAAATACAAGTATATATATAGACAAAGAAGACATCGAGGTAGCTAACTTTCCAACAGCCCCCAGGCATGTTAAATATCTACATTCTGGTTAATTACACCCAGAAAGTAACATACCACTATCTTTTATTGGAGCCACTTAACAGAATATAAGGAGACTGAATAAAGCTCAGAGAATGCCAGCTCTTTTCAAACTCAGCAGGAGCTGCACACATTATTCTTGTGAATAAAGCCTCGCTCTTGGGGTAAAAAGCCAATGGAGTGGGAGTAATCGGCTGTTTGCTACACTGCTGGCTTTTGTGATTTTATTTTCTTCTGGAAATAAGGGCTGATCTTAGGGCTAACCTTGCACCAATACATTGATCCTAGAACAAAGGGAGAAAAAAATCCACTCCTTTGAGCTGTATAAAAAAAAATAAAAAAACATGCATCTACTGCCACCTGTGGACACAACATTGCACTGGAAAGAAAGCACTAATTGTTACTTGAGCTCAACATCTATCTAAATTAGCTGGAATTTAGATATGCAGTCTTTGTTTCCTGTAGACCAATGCCTGCTTGTATGTATTTATTTAAATTTTTCTCCCAGATTAACCTTGCTATCTATCTAAATGAGCTGAAATTGAGATATTCAGACTGTATTTCAGAAACAAAGGCTTTAGCTAGCTTACCTGGGTGTAAGTGTGTACAGTGCTGCATGTGAAACAAAACAATAAGGAAGGTCGGGCCAGCATATTTTTAAAGCTGAAATAAAAAAAAATTAAAAATGTACAGTATATTGCCTCAGACTTTTCTTCAGCAATAGAATGCACTGAAATAAACATATGTTTTTACACACAATGGTCAATCTTTTGAATACAGAATCTGCCTATGATAATTTGTTTTACAAAACAAGAAATAAATTGCAGTCTTCCAGAAAAATATTTGAACACCTGGTTCACGTCCACAAGCAAATCCAAAAACAAAGACTGTCCATACTGAATTAATTCCAAACCACCACAAATACAGTAGTACTACAACAAACACCTTGTCTCTAGTCTCAGGGTATTGCAGTAGCATGAATTCACTCTATAAATATGCGTTTTGGATAAAGTATTGTTTTATTGTAAATCTCGAATTTATAGCCTCTGTCACAACTTGGAGGACAATGCTGGAGCTCCCAGACTCACTTAAAAACCTACACCATATGCATGATTCCAGCCACTCATGAAACATTGTTTAACCCTGAATTTTCCACTTGTTTTTTGTCAGCTTTTCCAATACAGTCCCGCTCTAAAGATGAGATAGTTCTCATCCAAATAGATCCCCCCCCAAACACCTCCCCAAATCCCCAGCAGGATCTATCTGGTGTTGGATGTCCTGATGGGCCCAGGGCTAAATCTTGGTAAAGACTTTTCCACAAAATGTGCAAGTTTCCAGCTTGAATTCTCCCCCACTGGGCAGTGGGCATACCGTAGTGTGAGGTAAAGAGACCCCTCACTTAGCAGAATGATAAGTAAAGGTATCATTCCATTCACCACAGAGAGAAAATGGCCAGCAGACAATAGCAGAGGGACTAAATTGCAGGTTTTTATTTATTTATTTATTTTTGTTCTCAACAGCACTGTAGACTAAACACCTATTTAATCAACAGACCTTGCAATAAGCCTCATCCTTTGCCTGCAGGGGGGGACTCAGCAAACAGCAGAGATAAAGTAGCGCAGTCATCATGGCCATTACTGGAATAGTGAAACGTTCAGAAATCAATATTTGGTGGAATAACCCTGATTTTCAATCACAGCTTTCATGCGTCTTGGCATGCTCTCCACCAGTCTTTCACATTGATGTTGGGTGACTTTACGCCACTCCTGGCGCAAAAATTGAATGTGATCAAGAGGAAGATGGATGGTCACAAGCCATCAAACAAAGCCGAGCTGCTTGAATTTTTGCGCCAGGAGTGGCATAAAGTCACCCAACAATGTGAAAGACTGGTGGAGAACATGCCAAGACGCATGAAAGCTGTCTTGTAAACATGCCCTAACAAACGATATTCCTGATTAGTTAGGTTAACTCTGAATCAATGTGAAAAATACAATAACTATAAACAAACAGAAAAGCATACTACAACATTACAGGATAGGAGCAGGAGCCAAATTGCTGGTGTAAGAAAAGGCGCTGTCTCCTGACAGGATGTGCTGACCTCTGACTACCAGGGTGCAGTAATACAATCAAGCTGGCTCCATATATCAGTGAAAACAAAGGAATCTGCTCCTCTCAAATCACAGGCTGCAAAGAATCCCTCTTCCTTACAATTGGGAATACTCTGCTCACGCCCGCCAAACACAGCCTCCCAGAATTGACGATTTCTAAAGATCAATGTAGATGCTCCTAAATGCCCATTCAAAGCAGAATCCTGGAAAGCCAGAAGGTAACAGAAGTCAGAGTTTAAGGACGAACAGCTCAGAAAACTAACTCCAAGCAAAAGCAACAATGACTTAATGTTGTCTGATATTTAATGAATATAATAAAATAAAAAAGCAGGCATATTCTGTAAATACACTGCTGAAGTCATGCCTTGTAACCCCTTCATACAAACTACACACTGTATATTAAACAAATACATATAGGCTAATCATTATATTCTCAAGCAAAGAAACAAGAAGGCCTGAGGAGTTAACCTGCTGACTTAATCTCTGTCTACTTAGACAATGTGTTAGAAAATAACACAAGATATACTGTTGCTACAGCCCCTTCTAGGCCAATCAGATGCAAACATTACAACATTTCAAAACCACAATAATAACATATTAGAAAACGAGAACATATAGTAAAAAAAGAATAAGAAAAATATACTAAAAAAAAGCAAACATATTTTGTATTGTGTTTTAACTTGGGGAATGATGGCTTTGTCAGTAATTATGGCTTTCTACCTTCTTAACGGATTAAGTGGGGGGGGGTAAAAAAAAAGTAACATTACAAGGCAGACTGCACAACTGTAATATTTAATATATATATATATATATATATATATATATATATATATATATATATATATATATATACACACACACACACACACACAATGAACAACTGCATGTACCATCTCTGGCAACTATATACTGATACCTACTGAAGTCTGTATTTTGTTTACTATATTTATTATATTTTACTCCTGAGCAAATCATGCTGAAGACAAGCATTGGGGTGTATTCAGAGCATCTTGGCATCTAACTGATTGCCTTTTGCCAAATAAGTACTTTAGATACTACGGCTTGCTGAACCATCCAGCACTAACTGAACGAATATAAGATAAGGATCTGTAAAACAACATGTCTACATTCTGTATACTCTCGGATATAAGCTCATGCACCAATATTAGAGAGTGTACTTGTCAGCAAATATAGGGATATCCTCTCGTGTGGGCGAAGTGTAATAGTGAATTTATTGGTTGTGTGTGTATATTATATATATATATATATATATATATATATATATATATATATATATATATATATATATATATATATATATATATATATATATATATATATATATATATACACACACACACACACACACACAATGAACAACTGCATGTACCATCTCTGGCAACTATATACTGATACCCACTGAAGTCTGTATTTTGTTTACTATATTTATTATATTTTACTCCTGAGCAAATCATGCTGAAGACAAGCAGTATCCAGATTAACAACACATTATTATATACTGAATTCCTACAAAATTAGGTCAATAAACAACTGCATTTAAAACATTTCTGTGACGTCAAATCTGATCGATTACTTCTTTGAATGTTCTAACTAAAAGTGGCTATGTGGCTTTGAATTAACAAATCAACAGTTTGTGCTACGAATCCACAGAAAACTATTCACTAGTCAACAAAACCACAGTCAGAATGATTCAACAGAAAAGCAAACACTATTTTATTATGCAACAACCATTTCAATAATTAGTTATACATTATTACATATTTCAAACATAACACTTAAAAAAGGTCTTGCAATTTCAGTTCAGCATCTCACATTGACAAAAAGTAATACAATTGTTCTGTGGCGATTGACGGATGACAAAGTAATGAGATGACTTCTATGACTGCTTTCTGGACTGGTCTGAAGAACCGATCTGACTGTTCACACTAAGCCTCAGATTGGTTCACCTTAAACCTGCTGAAGAATAGGTCTCAGATCAGTTTAAGAACAGTTTTCACAAAATTGATTCAAGTAAAGTCTGAACAGACAAACTGGTTCTAGAATGGTTTGCCTTTCCAAAAGCAAAGTGTAAATGCAGGTGAAATTACAGGAGCAACTCTTCTTTAGTATGGGCTAGAATTGTAATGTTCTGTACAAAGCCTCAGATGTACATAAAATACATCTCTGCATATTCCTCTGTCACAAAATACTAAAGAAATATCAGACCATATTATAATATCCTACAAATGTATTTGGGCAGATTATATATAAAAAAAAAAATTAAAAAGAGAGAGAAACTATACAAAGAAAATGATTTCTATAATTAATAATTGATTGAAATATATAAAGTAG
This sequence comes from Polyodon spathula, assembly GCF_017654505.1. Lineage (NCBI taxonomy): Eukaryota > Metazoa > Chordata > Actinopteri > Acipenseriformes > Polyodontidae > Polyodon > Polyodon spathula. The sequence goes on from NC_054534.1 coordinate 36,253,947, forward strand.
CTTTATAATAAAACAAATTATTACATAACATGCATAAAATGAAAAACAACATGGAAAAACTAATTTCATACTCTGACATAAGTATTTGGGCACTTTACATTGGTATTTTGTGTGCCCACCCTTTGCTTCCTTTACAACTTGGTCTTTTTTTCTGTATTTTGAAACCAGTTCCTGGTATCTTTCCCGAGATATTTCTCCTCATTCTTCAACACATACAGCTTTGAGTTCTGCAATCAACTTTAGTTTCCTTTTTGCAACAGCAGCCTTCAAGTCAATCCACAACATCTCGATGGGATTCAAGTCTGGGGACTAAGATGGCCAATCCATAACTGTATTCTTCCTTTTTTTCAGAAATTTCTTTGTAGACGTCACAGAATGCTTAGGGTCATTAGCCTGCTGGAATACAAACTTCTGTCCAATAAGCCTTCCACAACTGGGTAACAAATGAGAGTGCAAAATGTCTTGATATTTTGCAGCATTCATTGATCCTTCTACAATACAAAGGTCGCCAGTGACTGAAGAAGAAAAACAAGTCCATACCATCACACAACCCCCACCATGTTTAACACTGGGTGTGATTCACTTTTCTTTAAATTCTTCTCCTCTCTTCCTCCAAACATTGTTGCTTTTTTATTGAAAAAAGTTTTATTTTGGATTCTTTTGAAGAAATCATTAGGCTTCTTCAAGTATTCAGTGGAAAAAGTTATTATCATAATACTGGTTCCTTGAAATAGAAGTGTAACCATTACCTAATGGGTATTTAACCTTAAGTCTTCCAGTCCTGGGTTTGTCAATTACAGATGATGTTTCTCTGTACTTATTGATTACGCTTTGGATACCACACCTTGAAAATCGAGTGATGCAAGCTTTTTCACTCAATGTTTTTCCTTATTTATGCAAGTCAAGGTTCTTATAATATTAGAAAACACCAGTGGAGGCTTTGAGTAAATTGTTGATGCTCATAATGCATCAGAGTAGAAAAATGTAACATGTCTAAGACTTTTGCATGGCCGTGTATTATATGCAGTGCTCACCCTTTATAACACTATAATGGGGAGCCATAGTTATAAGACACTGTATGTGTGTATGTGTGTGTATATATATATATTTTTTTTTGACATTGCATTTTAATTTACTTGAACCAATTATTTAGACATTTTTAAAAATGGAATAGTTTCTAGCAATTTAACTAAAGACAACACTGTAAAATTATTAATGGAATAAAATGTTTAGTCTTTAAATAAACAAGGGTTATTTAAAGACTAAAACCGTGTATCCATTTATTTATCAGTGTTGAGCATGTACGGACCTATACAATTATTTTTATGGTAGTTGTATCACTGCCATTTTAAGATTGTCGCTGTAACAATTTTTGTTGCTTTTTTGAATCACAAATTCCAATTTATTTTTCAGCACTTGATTATGTATTTATTTATTCTATAAATCATCATCCCTTATTGGTTTTCAATCATGATAATTGTCAAAAATTAGCAACGAATGGGTTTCATACCAAATATGTTGATTGCCCAAATACTTTTGTCAAAGTATGAATTGTTTTTTGCATGTTATGTTTCACTTCAAGGATGTTATGTAATAATTTGTCATTTTATTCTTTGTGCTTTTTCTAAAAAAAAATTAACTGCCCAAATACTTTTGTCTGTGACTGTGGGTACCTTTTTTTTTTTTTTAAATCAATTTCTTACTTTTCGCTAATTATCTCTAAAGTATAATAATGTTATATATGGATATGATCTGGATATTACATGTCTTGTGATCTTAACATAACTATACTAAATTGGGCAAGCTTCTGTTTTCTGTTGGGTAAGATCTATAAACATCTGACCATAAACTGGTGTCTCATTTAAGAGAAATTTTTGTAGCTATGGAAATGGCAAGAAACAGCCCCTTAGACACAATACAAATACAAAGTGTATGAACATAACAGATCTGAGACTGGTCTTGTCATAACTGTTCTCTGGTGACCTGATCTGAAATCAGAGATGTTTGTTTTGTTTTTCTCTGGGCACCCCCACAATCTCATTTCTATAGGTCAGGTATTTATGTTCACTATAAAAACTGGCATAAAAATAGGTTTGCACCAACACAGACCATTTATCTTTTTAAAAGAAAAGCTTCAACCTGATTGATAACTCCCTGAGAAAAAGTAAAACCACAACCACAAATTGTGTAACTTTTACAGGACTGGATTGAGATTTTTTTTTTTTTTTTTTTTTAAAAGCATCTTTATGGATTAAACATAAAAATGGAGGAGACAAATGCAGCAGAGACTGCAGATTTGAAAGACTGCTGCATTCTGACAGGATCTGTGACCTTTACAAACAGGATGACAGAGACAACTTAAAACTCCAGAATCCATTCTGCAGTGGTTTTAAAAGAATTAAATGTATCCATCCTTTTTTTTTTTTTATTTATCCCCTCCTCCTAACTGACAGTCTAAACCCACAGCAGTCTAATGTCTGCTTTATAATGCAGTATTTACATATGTTAAAACATGCACAACTAGCATAATTTACTGTGTACAGATTCCAATATAAAGATTGCAGGTGAACAATGAGCTATGTTGATTCAATAGCATGTTTTGACATTTGTCAATTACTATTTCTCAGTATTTTATCACCAAGTGCTGCATAACCCATAACAGAAGTATATTTTTTTAATGTGTTCCATATGCTGATAAACATTGCCTAGATACATATGCTCATCCCCTGCAATGAAAAACTGTTGTACATGTTATTCAACTATTTCAACAGACACAAACACTGGGACATAAAGCTTGGTGTGGGTCTGCATTAAATCCTTAACAGGTTTAAAGGGTATTCTTCCTGTCCTACAGAAAACAGAAACAGAGTGTGGGCCCTGTTTACAAATATGGCCTCATATCCTTTATCAGGATTCCTTGATTTATTTCATATGTTTCAGCTTGACAGGGAAATGTACAATATTGTTTATAACACAAATACAGTGCCTATAAAAAGTCTTCACCCCTTGAACTTTTTTCACATTTTGTTGAGTCAGTGCCTCAGAGTTTCATGCATTTAAATGAGAATTTTTTTTCTACTTACCTACACACCATACTTCACACTGTTAAGGGGAAAAGTTTTTATTGAGAAAAAAAATGGTATTTATTAAAAATACAAAACTGAAAGATCACAATTGGATAAGTCTCCACCCCCCTGAGTTAATACTTCATGGAAGCACCTTTGGCAGCAATTACAGCTGTGAGTCTATTGGGATAGGTCTCTACCAACTTTGCACACCTACATTTGGCAATATTTGACCATTCATCTTTACATAAATGTTCAAGCTCTATCAAGTTCCTTGGGGAGCGTTGATGGACAGCAATCTTCAAGTCACACCAAAAATTTTCGATTTTTCGGTTGGGGCTCTGACTGAGCCAGTCAAGGACATTTACCTTTTTATTCCTTAGCCACTCCATTGTAGCTTTGGCTGTGTGCTTTGGGTCGTTTCATGCTGAAAGGTTAACTTCCATCCCAGTTTCAGCCTTCTTGCAGAGGGCAGCAGGTTTTCAACAAGGACTTCTCTGTACTTTGCTCCATTCATTTTCCCTTGTATCCTGACAAGTGCCCCAGTCCCTGCCGATGAGAAACATCCTCATAACATGATGTTTCCACCACTATGCTTCACAGTAGGGATGGTGTTCTTTGGGTCATGCGCTGTGTTTGCGCCAAACGTAACGCTTTGCATTTATTTATTTTAGTGTTTTTGCATGCTTCAAAACAGGATTCAAGGTGGGCTTTCTTGAGTAACGGTTTCCTTCTTGCCACCCTACCATACAGGCCATATTTGTGGAGTGCTTGGGATATTGTTGTCACATGCACACTTTGACCAGTCTTGGCCATAAAAGCCTGTAGCTCTTGCAAAGTTGCCATTGGCCTCTTGGTATCCTCTTTGATCAGTCTCCTTCTTGCTCGGTCATCCAGTTTGGGGGGACGGCCTGATCTAGGCAGGGTATTGGCAGTGCCATACACCCTCCACTTCTTAATAATTGTCTTGACCATGCTCCAAGGGATATTCAAGGCCTTTGATATTTTTTTATACCCATCCCCCAATCTGCGTCTTTCAACAACTTTGTCCTGTAGTTCTTTTGAAAGCGCCTTGGTGCTCATGGTTGAGTCTTTGCTTTGAAATGCACTACCCAGGAGAGGGAACCTGGCCACTTACTTGGTGTGTGATTTTGAAGGTGAGTGGTTACAACTAAGCTAATTTAGGATTGCTATTACAAGGGGGGTGGACACTTATCCAACCAAGCTATTTCAGTTTTTATTTTTAATTAATTTTTTACAAATTTCTAGAATATTTTTTTCACTTGGAAGTTGCGGGGTAGGATGTTAGGATATAAGGCAACAAAAGATGAAAATTTTGAAAGGCGGTGTAGACTTTCTACATGCACTGCAAGCAATTATTTATATTACCAAAACATTCAGGGATATTTTCCCAATCTGAGGGCTTATTTTACTTTGCCAGATTCAGGCCTTCAAAAGTGAAACTTATACTGCATTAACCCACTGAACCATGTAGAATGGTACATGGCTGCTTCAACTCACTTATCTATTTAGATATAATATATATATATATATATATATATATATATATATATATATATATATATTATATATATATATCTATATATTATATCTTATATATATATATATATTATTGTACCACAACATCTAATGCTTTGATTTGTCCAGAAAGTACAAGGTAAGGCAAATTATGTTTGATACTGTGGTGTTCCTGTACAGTTCAATATCTTGTTTGCTCTCATTTCCCAATACTCCAAACATGGGAATATCTCTTTGATATTGCATAGCACTTGCTTCGATATCTTGCAATTTCTGGAGACAGAACTTGAGATAAAGAAATGTTGAAACTGGCATAGCTTGTATAATAGAGGAATTGGATATTTCTCAAGAACCTCTGCCAACAATCTTTTTATGTTTATTCAGCAAATTTCTTGGCACAAACAGTGTGCATTTCATGCTGTATACTGTCCACAGATCCAATATGTCTTCAACGTGGCTTAACAAAAACCAGAACACAATTAAATACCTTGAGAGCTTGAGTACCTGTCCTTTAGACTAATTCAGCATCACAGGCTAAGCAAAAGTAAATTACATAAACTCATTTACTTAGGACAAAAACAAGACTATGCTTGTAGTTTCTTGATTTGTATACTTAAATTATAACAAGAAATACATTATGTATTAGCTGACTTGGAAGATAGTGAATACATTACAAGGATATGCATTAGCACACTTAACTGAACAAAGTTGGTTAAAAGAATAATGCAAATTTCTTGTTTGCCAGTAATTTGGGGCAGAGGTGTATTGTGTTGGATATAAACCTCTTCTGTAGCACTTACCAGGTAAATGCCTTGACATTTTACAGCCCTATGTGGCAAAGTGCCCATCCCTGTGTGTATTTTGTGTTATATGTTGTATGTTAATGTTGGTGTACAGTCATTGGTACACGGGATATAAACGGGTCTGTGTAACATGAGTGTTTAAAATGGATATTTGTATTTAGGCACGAGGATTGCACAGCACTTGACGTGCAAGTAAAAACTAATAATATTTGAGCACGGGGAATTGCACTTTATTAATTCAAGTGCATTTGTACCGTGACTCCAACTGAATGATTGATTAGCAATCGAGTCTCGGTTCAGCTGCATAAAAGTAGCACGTTTTCACTCACTCAGGGTTGTTCGGTGAGTGGAGAACGGGTGTGGAGATGGAGGTAATAATAATAAAATAATAACGTAAAGTAAAATATCAGCTCACCGTGTTGTTTAGTGTTAGTCCGTTTTGTTTGTCTGTTTATTTTGGCTACCAGTGCCGTGTCCTGTGTTTTTGTTTGTTACAACCTTTTTATTTACTGTTCTGTTAATTCATGAAATGCTGAGCACAAGCAAGCGCTCAGCTTCCCCAAAACTCCACCTCTGTTTATTTCCTGGTTCCTGTTTCTGGTCTGACGTCCCCCACTCCGGCCATCTTTGTGACACCCTCACATACAAGTTCAGAACATATTTATACCTTTTAAGATACTGTTTTTAATCCCTCAAAACAGCTAACTTGTAGAGTGAAGGGTAGCATTCTTTAAAAGGGCGCAGACGCAGAGTAATACAATCAAACAGAAATAGAGAATTGCAATTCAATTTTAAGTAACAGAATTGATCGAGGTGATTGAGATGAAAGTACAGTTTGAAAAAGGATTAGGGCACTTTATAATATAGTACAGGATTTCTTACTGGCCAGAGCTGATCAAAGTCTGCCCTGTAAAAACAATCCATAGACATTAGCTTTAGAAAAGATATGTAACTGAAAGAAAGTGGCATCATATTTTTAAGGAGTCAGAGATAGGTTTAAATTGTTTCCCTTCAATCTATTGCCATTTTACTTTGGTGTGGATCACATCTGTTCCATTAGTGCAAGACTTATTCATTTTAAAAAAAGATCCAATTTTTTTCATTCGATTCAATAGGCGATTTGTATGACATTCCCTCCGTTTCAGACTATAAAACTTACAACATATTAATAATCGACAAAATGTATTTTCCCCATACTGCTTTTGAATTTTGCCAGTGTGATTTTAGGTTTAATGGGGGTCTGAAATCAGAATTATTACATTACAAGAAACAGAAAGAAACAAATTCATAAAAATGTCTCAGCTACTATACACCAAGGCTCCCATGTTTACAAATATTTGTAAACATGTACACTAACTTGCATACAGAAAACCTTGAAATACTGGAGAGTGAATTAGTGAAGGGTGGTAAATACAGTACTGTGAAGCAAGGGAGCTCTATACTAAAATAAACGGTTTAAGACATAAAGCAAATGAATATCTTTCTGAAATTATTTAGTCTGATATCTAAGTTTAGTCTGATATCTTAGTTCTTCTCAGAGTTTAGTTTGAATGTTAGTTTACTGAATGGCTGACTTTTTGTACTAGTAAACTCAAGTGAAATGTGTACACTTAAACTTATTTTTCTAATAAAAGGTTCCTGGAAAAGTTGGGTGTGTGTGTATATATATATATATATATATATATATATATATATATATATATATATATATATATATATATATATATATATATATTTTTTTTTTTTTTTTTTTTTTTTTTTTCAATGCTTGATGTAGTAAAACAAAAACTTTGCACCTTTTCTTCAGAATTAATGAAAAAAAATGCTGCACTTTTTGAAAAATCGTCTTAAGACTTTTATATTTTTGATATTACAGTTATGTATCTACTTATTGACAGACACAACATATTCACCCCATTTTTGGTTACAGTATATATTGTGGCATTATGACTGTGGTGATTTTGATCTGGATATTGACACTTGATACTTCTATTCTAGCACTGAATCCTTGGTAAAAAACCAAGTACATCCCCATTAGGGGATACTATTCTGATAAGGTAGTCAACAGAGTACTATTATCTTCAGCACTGTGAGGAAGTCACCAATCATGGTTAGCATTCGTAGTAATCTTTGTTGTGGGAATGTATGGTTTCACTGGGATTAGGAAGAAACTTAACCACATTAGATGCAGGAGATGGATTCTTCAGTTCAATGAATGTATCAGACCAAAATGGATCTGTAACATGGCTGCTCCCTAAGCTGCACGCTTTACAGTCCCTCAGAACTGATTCTAACTGCAAGACCTTTCATTTTATCTCATAATGAACATCCTCAACAACAACAACAACAACATGAGGCAAAGCTAAATGCTCCAAATTTACAGTCAGATGTTTAAGTTAAAGGCCACTCAGTTTTTTTGCTGTATATTTAACTACATGTATTTGGAAAGAAAAAAATGCAAAAAAAAAACAATTGGCCAAGTAAATCAAAAAATTATTGGGGTGTGCAAACACCCCAGGTGTTCTTTTGAAACTAAAAATAACGTAAAAGTCTACCGGAAGCTCATAATAGTAGTACAGTATTTCATGATAGATTTTGAAATGTCAAAATTTTTGTCAGTCTTTTGTTAAATATTTGTAAAACTACAAAGCACAATATAATTCAATATGCTAGTGAAACAATATTCAGCAGGTTTCATTCAACTTTATGAAGCAAAATCTGTTAATTCTACAGGATGATGCAAACTTTTGGCCATAGCTGTACAGTATGTTATTACAGCCTGCTTAGTGGCCCTCATTATAAAAGCTGATTAGCATTGTACAACACTGCACTTCCTTTAATAACTACACATTGTAAAACTTCAACTGCTTAAATATACCTATTACGGGCTTATTGTGGTTAAAATGACAGCCATTTAAATATATAATTGTTATGAATATACATGGATTTGATCTGTCCCATTAAGCATGATCTGGCCTGCATGTTAATGAATACCCCACATGTGAGCAAAAAATTCGAGGGCAGGCAGCAGACAGCAGGCACAAAAATGGTCTTTGCTTAAACCGAGCTATAAAATCAAAACAGAAAAAGTGCATATGTAACTAAGATTATATTATTTTTTGTTCTTTAGTATTGTCAAAACAAACAAGGTAAAGTCACTCACAAAAGAGCAGGCTCAGAATAACCTAAAACTTTATTTGCAATATCAATGGTAATACGCTATTAATAAAATTACATTTTTAAGATGAATGGTGCAGTGACATAGAAAGTGCACATGCAGCAAGTCTGTTACTGATCACACCAATATTAGTCTCCATTAATACAGAATGTTTTATTGGATTACCCTCAAATGGAAGTTACATTGATAGCACAGGTACTGAATACTGTTACACAAAGCAGTGCTTGAAGTAGCGACCATTTTAGTTGTCATGGTGGCTGGATTTTTTCTTTTGGCAATTATTTTTTTATTACTTTTATTTTATTACAATTATTTTTATTTTTATTTATTACGATTATTACTTTATTTAAATCACCTACAGGCATGCACTTGGTGCTATATTTTTATTTATGTATGTATTTTAACATATGCACTTTTATCAATATTTAATAACTTTTTTTTTATTATTATTATTATTAAAATACTTTTGGACCCCTGATAAACATAATATGACTTTTTAGTGCAGTCTTTTTTTTTTTTTTTTTACTTTCGGCATGTTTTCGTCCCAGCATTACAGGACAGCACAAATAAAATGAAAGATAATAAAACAGAAATTAATTTAAAAAATGCAGATTTTACATACCTTTTGAAAATAAAGTTTAACACAATTCGTCTTTTTTCTTCTGTCCTTATAGAAGTTTTATTTTTGTGTTTTTTTTATTTACATATTATTTCTGATTCAGCATGTTGTACATTGAGAGGTTTCCTGGCTTCCTGGCTTTATTGAGCGCCTGCTATTGTACATTTTACACTAGTCGTGTTGGTAAAGTTTAGTGCTTTCACTTCAGTGAAAAAATCAGACACATCAACAAAAATCATATATATTACAAATAACAAACACTCACAAAAAAAAAAACACAACAGTATCTGTGACACCCATGACAAAATCCCAGCCTTATTAGGCTTCCAAGCCAAAGGCTGGGAAACCTATTGTTATTGTTAAGATTTAATTTTTATTTATTTATTTTTTCTTCCCAAAACATTAAACTGCTGCTGCTTCGAAGCTATGTGAGTGATCACTGAACAAGCCTGATACATTGGCTGTCAGATGCTGAAAAAATGTTGCTGCTGCGTCCCTGCAATTGCCGCCGTGACACATTTTTCGATAAAACCTTTCGAAATCTTCTTCTTGGGAACTGGTGAAGTGATTGATCTGAAACTTGGCATATATCATCAGCATCCAAACCTGCATCAAGTTTGTGAAGCAGAAGTGGCTGTGATAACTTTTCATTTCAAAATGGCTGCCACAAATCTTATCGAAACACGCCCTTAACAGCAAACTGCTGCTATTTGTACACCACTTGACCAACAAACTCCAAACATGGTAGTTATTGTCCCAGTAACAACAGAATACAAATATGACAATATGGTTATGTTTTATAAAACAAGATGGCCACCAGGTGTACGTTTACATCTAAAATTTAAAACTGCCTCGGTTGACAAACGGTTTATTTGTCTAACTCCAAACTTCACAAGCATCATCCTTGACACTGTAGCAATACAACTGATTTTTAAGAAACTAGGTGTTAAACCAAAATGGCCGTAAGACGCATTTCTTCTTGAAACCTCATGAAATCTTCTTCTTTGGAACCATTCAAGTGATTGATCTGACACTTGGCATATATTGTCACCATCAAAACCTGCTTGCAAAGCAGAAGTTGCTGTGATACAATTCAATACTAAAACGGCTGCCACAAATTTCACCGAAACGCGCCCTTAACAACAGACTGCTTTTATTTGAAAACCGTCTAACCAACAGACTCCAAACTTGGTATGCATCGTTCCAGTGACAGCGCAATACAAGTCAAAATGGTTATGTTTCATGAAACAATATGGCTGCCACTCCTACATTTTTTTTCTTATATTTAAAACTGATTCAGTTTAGAAATCGTTCACTTGATTAACTCCAAACTTGAAAACCATCGTGCCTGTGTCGGTAAAACTTACACTTTCAAAAATGGCATTTGTGGGTGAAACAAGATGGCCGCCTGATGCATTTTTGAAACAACAAAAACTCTTCTTCTGTGGAACTGCTGAAGTTGCTGATTTTAAACTTGGCATATTGAGAACTAAACACGCTTACACGGGTACTGATACTGGGGCTTGGGAGCCGTAAAACTGCCTGGCAGTTAGTTATTAATATTATTATTATTATTATTATTATTATTATTATTATTATTATTATTATTATTATTAATGTACATTCATGTATCTGCTTATTGATAACACCCATATCTGCACTTCTAAAGTGTTACAGTATTGTGGTTATTATATTTATCTGTGTACATAAAATTATAATTGTAATTACAATTGTGAGTATTACTGTAACTTATACTGTAAGCACAACCATGAACATGTTCGATGCAGATGGTTTTTGAGATCCATCTTGGCAGCTGCCGACGTACAGCAGACAGACACTTTTCTCATCTATGTAGGCTTAAATTTTAAGCACTGCTTTGGCAATTCAAAAAATGACAGATGCTTGTCTTTCTTATAGTCATGGTAGTGGCCACACAACTCCTTATCATTTTTGGAAAATGACTGAGTGTAAGGCAGTTACAATAAAAAGCATGTCAATTACAAATGGAAACACTGTTTGACAGCTGTTTGTTTTCATCTTACCCGGATGTCCATTCAAACCTATTAGAAGATTAAAAAAATGTCACCAAACAGACAGCAAAAATACAAACAAACCGAATGACTCAGAAATTACAGAAGAACACAGTTCAAATTTTAACTCCGTGACTTTGGAGTTTTCGTTTTCTGAATGTGTTCAACCAAAAGTTCACATGAGATTTCAGCCATCATGGTGCCAACAGTTCAACTGATTAGTTAACGAATCTGGGGTAATGTACTGGAGTTATTGTAAGCAAGCACAGTAATGAAATTACTGTTCACTATTACCTATTTTTTGTTTTGGACTGCCCTTTGTAAAAATAAGTTGATTTTTTTTGTGCAGAGGGTCTTTTTGTTTGGTTGGACAATCCTCAGGGCCTGCCCCTCAGCCAATCAGAAACTCACGGTCAGTCAACCTTGGCCGAGCCCCCGTTCAAGCAAATGACTGACAGCAGTACTCCTGGAGCGTCCGAACTGCTCCTGCAGAGTCTCGCTTGCACCGAGAAGCCAGTGACAAGCCTGCCCCTGTCTCACCATCATTTTTGGAGTTTACATGAAAGTTTACATTGTCTTTTATGTGTTATATATTTATTTTTTTTAAAAAAGGAATCCCATGAAAATCAAAGACTTCTAAGACCTATCTCATCTCAACATCAAAGCAAAAAACAAAGGATTGCATTCTTAGGATTCCTCTACTAGAAGAGTAATAATTCCTATCTTCACTCATTAGAAAGGAAATGCATACACGCAAAGCATGTAAGACAGACCAGTTCTTTCAGTAAGGCAGACCACCAACCCCCCAACCCCTGCTCGTCATGTTGTGGTCACTTTACCCAGTTAGAGAGGGTCATGGTTTACCTCCAGGTAAAGGTAAACAAAGATAATAGATCAAAGATTCCGCAGACAGCAACCAGCTAGCTGCTAACAAAAACAGAGTATTGATACTCACTCCTGAGATCAATGGGGAATGGAGGAGGGGTCTCCCACACGGGATACAGGGGTATAGGGATGATGCATTTATAGGAGGCTATGTAACCAGGAGGTCCTCACTGACTCACTGTGTGACGTTGTGCTCCACCTTTTGGGTGAGACGTTGTTGTAAGTGGCTCTGTAGCTGATGCATAGCTCACATGCCCTACTCTCTGTAAGTTGCCTTGGATAAAAGCACCTGCTAAAATAAACAAACGCATTTCTGTCTATACACATACTGTATATGTAAATAATCTTTTTTTTTTAAAATTTTTAAATTTTTTTTTTTACCAGCAGGATTAAAGTGTCTCAAGATGGATGATATCCAGGCTTATGCAGTTACAGTACATACCTTACATTTCTACTCCATTGATCAATGGCAACAGGTCTATTACTGGGTGATAATGAGAGGTGAAAATGTATAGTAAAATGAGTTAACTTGTGACTATAATGTACTCCCTACCATCTGTGTCTATAATCTGCAATCAGCCAGTTATACTGTGATACAGAACTGGATACAAGCTTATATTTGTATTTATTTAAAACAAACAAAGCTGAAATGATCATACACATAACTTCTCTTAAATCCATTTTAAAAAGATATGCAAAAACCTTGAAAGGTAAAACGAAGAATACCATCTGTATGTATTTTGGAAGTTGGTGGGATTTAGTTACTGTACGTGGTGTGAGGTGTACCAGGAAAATTAACATGCTTATACCATTCTAAATGAATCAGCTGCAAAACAGCCAATTTCGGGCAGTTTTCTCAAAAAGAAACGCAGGCCCAATGGATAATAAGCCCTTCATAACAACATGCTTTCGTATTCCAAGCAATACTACGATCTGTGTAATGATGGTTTTGTAAATGTCTTGGGAGGTCATTATACACCCCAACTTAGCTTTCCCACAGGAGATTTCTTTTTTCTTTTTAATCCTTTCAGCTAATAAGAGTGGTTTGTAGGGAGAAGCCCGGGTGAGCTGAAATAATGGATTATTAAAGGGAAGTTAGTCCAGACAATTGTGTCAACATGTAGGAAAACATCTCTGCACTTGTGAGAAGGTTTGGCCATTAAAATATGTTGCTTATTTTTGAAGAGGAGATCACCTGCCCCCAGTTGTACTGCATTTATTCAACTGTACAAATATAACATTTGTTATAATTTTAATATGTTGTTTATAAAAAGGACTTCACCAAAACTGACCTGCTGCGATGTCATCATCTGTGAGGTCAGTCTCTTCCTCCAGGACTTTGATTTCGGTCCCCTGAGGTTCAGGAATTACAGGGGGCGGCTGAACAGACTCTGCAGCTGCTCCAGCTAAAATGGAAGGTAGAAATAAAACATGAATCTTTCTCACCTATTGGAGATGTGCTTATGGAACCGGATCACTTTTTATGTAGATGGTTTCCAGCTTCTATTTGTGGATCTTTCATTTTTTTTTAATCTATCCGGTGCTGTGACATGCAATGATGGTCTTGTGGTCTCAAAACTACAAAATGCACAGAGATGCAATAACAAAGCCATCTCCAGTACAACAAACATGAACGGGCAGCAGTTTAGCTATTGTAAAAGGTCATGGTCGGAATGGGACAGTGTCTAAACTACTGACCAATCCCCCTTCACCTTAAACACAAACTGGCAATGGTATCTCCAGGGAAATCTAGTGAGTGTAGTTTTGGGGAAGCTCGATTGCACAATGATTGGTTGTGCTGGATAAATACACGACTTGGCTCTCCATGTCTTCATATTTTTTTTTTTTTTAGGAACAGTAAAATTGCTAACCAGTAATTGCATTCCGACCTGCTTTAACTTCACCATTACAAATAATTTAAGTAGCTAATATAACAGTAAAGATATAAATTATTTTCATAATCGCTGCCTGTTAGTTTAACTGACTATAATTTTAAAACAAAAAAACAAACTAACACAAAATATGTAGTCAATGTTTTTCCTAAAATCAATTACAATAACATTATCTAAAGTTCTACTGAAGCTTTCAAAGTGACCTCTGAAAGTCCCCACCCCCCACACACATTTATTTGCTGTTAAAGTTCTGTTAAGTGCTTGTCAAGATGATGTAGGAAACAGCTGGAGAACACAGGCTTTATTATTTTTACTGCATAATTAGTACTTGGCACTTACAAGGTCAAGTATTGCATGACATGACAAAAGGGACACATAACCCTACCATGGTCTTGTTAACCTAAGGGACAAGGAGGAGACTTCATTTTTATGTTTTCTCCGGTGTACTTGTTTAAAATTTAGGTCCAAAAAATGTCTATGGAGCTTCACGTGTATCACTGACTCTCACTTCATCCCACAGCTGACCTATGCCAGAATTTCAACACAACAGGATTTTGATTCTCTTTAGCAGCTAGTTCGATTAATCACTGGTCTCAAGGGATGAGAGGCCAGCAGATTAAAAAATTACATTTCTCTGCTATGCCACCCAATTCATAAAAATTGCTCACTTGCACCTGATTTTAATTATCTATCCATTCATCCATCTACTGTATCCCCAAACGGCTCAGAAGCAGCTGTGCATTTCAGGGCTTAAACAGAAACAGCCTCTTTGCAAACAGGAACTATTCCTCTTCCTTACCTTTATTTATAAAATTTATACAAATTAGAAAGTAGAATTTACATAACACATGTATAAGTTTTACATTGAAACAATGCCCCAAGTAATTTGATAAGCTTGAAAATACATTAACCACTCCCCTTTACCATCCTATGATGTTGAGAATTTGGCTATGTCAATCACATTGACCTGGAACAAAATATTACTGGTGTATACAATCACACAACCAGCCCACGGAAATAATAAACATAACAGAATTATGATTTTCTGAATATAGGTCCATAATCCAGAATTTAGGTAGTCATGAGATGTCATGATGAAAAAAGTAGAATTGTAACATGTATTACAGTAGGAATCGCTGTTAAGTCAAAACACACCCAAAACATAATAGGAGGGTAAAATTGTTGAACCTTACTGGGGGAATCTGGATATGCCTCTGGGCAGTCAATACCTAGCTCATAACATCAACTGTGAACAACTTTACTGAAGGAGTGGACCCCAGACTTCCAATTTAAAACAGTCCTAACCTACCAAAAGACAACCCTCATCTTTCACGATATGCCCCAAACTGAGTAACATCTAAACCTGGAGCAATTCTTCCCTTTGGAACAGAATGACCACGGATTCTACTGATCAAAACTCAACACACCAGCTGCTGCAGTGAACAATCATTGTGATCCAAATACCATGTTCCATTTGATCTCCAGGTAAGGATACACAATAGAAGGTATTGAATCAGTGAAATTCAGCAATCCTCAGTTTCCAGTGCCCACTTTCACAAGTATGCTTTGCTGTAGTATGGTAAAAGCACTTGAAACTGTAGTAAACAGGTAGTGCAGCAGATTCATTCACTCAGACAGTAAAATGAGGTTGGTGGTCTCACCCTGGAACCCAGTGGACACCCACTTCATAAAACCACCATGTGGTAGGAGCGAATAGATTGAGGTTTGCTCAAGAGCTCACATATCAATTTCAACCTTGCATGTGTCAGATTTTCACTCCTCAACTATCCCGCAACAGACAGCACTGACTGCCAATCAACATGTAAACTGTGACTTATGTATTATAATTGGACAGGATGGCTGCCAAACAATATGCCATAATTGAGGGAGGAACATGCTCATAAAGAGACTTAAACCATTTCTGTTTTTGTACACTTTGATACCAACAATAAAGTATGCTTTTAGGGCTTTACAATGTATTGAGGATTATACTAGAGGGGTTTTACCATTATATAAGCAAACAGTCTGCTTAAACACTGACATTGAGAGGTAAATTGTTTACTACAGGCCACTAAACCATCCATTTCACTTTAACACTTGAAATAGAAAAACTCCAAGAAAACTTGACATCTGAGGTAAAAGCACAAAAGCAGATGCATTTTCGTTCCATCAGCCTGGTTCTACATTTTATATATAAATAAATGTAGATGGCCTGACTAATGACTGATATATATATATATATATATATATATATATATGATACTATATATATTATATATATATAATATATATATATATACGTTGGTCTGACAGGGTCATAGGCACCTTGTGGAAACTGAGTTTATTGTCTTCAATGTCTGTCTTCAAAGAGGTAAGTTGCACAAAGTTGGTTGAATGAATGAATGAATGATATATATATATATATATATATATATATATATATATATATATATATATATATATATATATCTATATATATATATATATATATATATATATATATATATATATATATATATATTATATATATATATATATATATATATATATATATATTTTCATTCATTCATTCAAACCAACTTTGTGCTTTGTCTTACCTCTTTGAAGACAATAAACTCAGTTTCCACCTGCCTACTGGGACAGACCAATATATCATCTGGATGAAAAATGTACCCATCACAGCAGAGTACCTGGAACATATACAGGCAGGCTTTCCCTGTGCACAGTAATGCAGGCATTTCTATAGATTATACTTAGCCCAAATGAGATTACAGGAGAAAAGTCCCCAATATGTGGTTTACAGCATTGTTTGTGATGGCTGGCTAGATTGTATAGTACATTGTGGGGGACAGTTCTGCAGCACAAACACAGGCAGAGCTCTTTCTCTGAGATCAGCACTGTCCTACATTTCCTTCCTTCTCTCTCTCTGATAGACAGACTGCCTGCCTCACATTAATTCACTTCACACCATTCTTATCGATCCAAAGCTCAGCTCCCCAATTACATTATACATACAGCCTGTCTGCCTTCTTGCAACCCACAGAAACACACACAAAAAAAAAACAGAGACAGAGCTCAGTTTTAGGTTTGCTTTTCACAGGAGAGAGCAAACAGGGAAGCACTCAAAGGTGACATTTACATAATCTCACTTTCTATCTGGCTGTTAAGCGAGGAATCATTCTATTTAAAAACAGAAGCTTGCACAAAAACAATCATTGCTTTGCTACCAAGGGACAGAGCTTGGTCGGTTTCCGCTCGTCTCATTTTATGATTGTACTTCCATAATGTATTGCAGGAAGCAAGCAGATCTGTTATCTAAGCAGTGCCCATATAAGCATTTGTTTCTCTTTAGGGTATTCTAATGTGAATGGATCAGGTCATGCTTTGTGTTGGATTTAAGTGGAAGTGGACAGAAATTGCAGAAAGACATCTAAGAATTTTAAATCTGAGTTCTGTGCACATCCACTTTTATTTATTTTTTTTTTTTAAATAAGTACCAAAAAGCTTTGAATCGACAGAAAATAAAGCTTAAGACCTTTTACTTACTAGCACAACCTGCGCACATTACTGGTACTGTACATGTACCATATAAGAACACTGCATTAACCATAATCCATAAAATACAAATTGTAACTGAAGACCGTTGAAACACATCTCTAGTGTTTGTAGACTTTTTTTTTTTTTTTTTTTTTTTTTTAATAATGTAACCCATTCCAACTCTGAAAACTACCTCATAGTGACACCTTCTGGGAGAAGCGTGCTAGAACAAGTGCAAGATCATTGCTAGCTCAGTAAATCAAAGGGTTTTCTTGCATGGGCAAAATGACATTAATTGAAGAGGTGTAGATATGTGAATAAATAAATAAAAATGAAAAAGGCTAATTTAGAGTCAAGCTTTTACTTAAAGGTACCGTAGCTATTGCACATGCTTTATGAATGATAAGCTTCTGAAAAAATAGAGGAAAAAGTTTATAGCAACACTTCATGAAGTGCAAAAAGAACAAAAGCTGAAGACTGGGAGACTGGCTGAGTGGAGGAAATGTCCACCCCACCATTAACATGCATGCTGTATTCAGCTAGTTTGAGTTCCTTCCTAGTTAGCAGTTGAGAGTACACCACTAAGGCATGCCAGCAAATTTACCCATACAGCCTCTTCAGTAGATACAGGTGTCACATATCCCTCAACTTTAGTTCAACTTTCAGTTCTTTCCAGAGGACATTTTTCTATGACTGTCCCCAAATGGGTCTCTGGTAATACTGCACCAATACAACAAAAACATTATTATGACATGCATGCAGGGTGATTAGAATACATTCCAAGTGCTTTAACAAGTTAAAATACCTACTAAAATAATGACACAATGACCTTCAATAAGCAGAGAATAAAAAATACATACATACATATGTATAGTGCCTATAGAAAGTCTATACCCCCTTGAACTTTAACATTTTGTTGTATCACTGCCTCAGAGTTTCATGCATTTAAATGAGGATTTTTTTTCCACGTATCTACACACCATACTCCACACTGTTAAGGGGAAAAAAAGGTTTTATTGAGAATATATATATATATAAAACCGAAAGATCATAATTGGATAAGTCTCCATCCCCCCTGAGTTAATACTTCGAGGAAGCACCTTTGGCAGCAGTTACAGCTGTATGTCTGTTGGGATAGGTCTCTACCAACTTTGCACACCTACATTTGGCAATATTTGACCATTCATCTTTACAAAACATCAAGCTCTGTCAAGTTCCTTGGGGAGTGTTGATGGATAGCAAACTTCAAGTCATGCCACAAATGTTTGATTGGATTTAGGTCGGGGATCTGATATTTACTTTTTTGTTCCTTAGCGACTCCAGTGTAGCTTTGGCTGTGTGCTTTGGGTCGTTGTCATGTTGAAAGGTGAACTTCCGTCCCAGTTTCAGCTTTCTTACAGAAGGCAGCAGGATTTCCTCAAAAACTTCTCTGTACTTTGCTCCATTCATTTTCCCTTGTATCCTGACAAGTGCCCCAGTCCCTGCCGATGAGAAACATCCCAATAACATGATGCTGCCACCAATATGCTTCACAGGAGAGATGGTGTTCTTTGGGTGATGTGCTGTGTTGGGTTTGCACCAAACATAACGCTTTGCATTCAGGCCAAAAAGTTTCATTTTAGTTTCGTCAAACCACAAAACTTTTTGCCACATGGCTACAGAATCTCCTGAGTCTTTTTGCATGCTTCAAAACAGGATTCAAGGTGGGCTTTCTTGAGTAATGGCTTCCTTCTTCCACCCTACCATACAGGCCATATTTGTGGAGTGCTTGGGATATTGTTGTCACATGCACACTTTGACCAGTCTTGGCCATAAAAGGCTGTAGCTCTTGCAAAGTTACCATTGGCCTCTTGGTAGCCTCTCTGATCAGTCTCCTTCTTGATCGGTCATCCAGTTTGGAGGGACGGCCTGATCTAGGCAGAGTCTTGGTGGTACCATACACCCTCCACTTCTTAATAATCGTCTTGACCGTGCACCAAGGGATATTCAAGGCCTTTGATATTTTTTTTTATACCCATCCCCTGATCTGTGCCTTTCAACAACTTTGTCCCGGACTTCTTTTGAAAGCACCTTGGTACTCATGGTTGAGTCTTTGCTTTGAAATGCACTGCCCAGCAGAGGAACCTACAGAAACTGCTGGATTTATCCTGAAATCATGTGAATCACTACAATTTAACACAGGTGGAGGTCACTTAACTTGGTGAGTGATTCTGAAGGCGTTTGGTTACACCTGATCTAATTTAGCATTGTTATTACAAGGGGGGGTGGACCAAACAAACAATTTCAGTTTTGATTTTTAATTAGTTTTCTACAAAGTTCTAGAATATTTTTTTCACTTGAATGTTGTGGGGTAGGATGTGTAGTTAAAGGGAAAAAAAAAAAACTATTTTAATGCATTTTAATTCCAGGCTATAAGGCAACAAAATATGAACATTTTGAAAGGGGGGTGTAAACTTTCTATATATATATATATTATATATATATATATATATATATATATTATATATATATATATATATATATATATATTATATATATATAATATATATATATATATATATATATATATATATATATACATTATTATATATTAAGTTAACATTTGTTAAAATGTTAACTGTGTACATACAGATCTTCGAACTCCAATACCGTGACACACAAAAAACAACAGAATAACCTATATTTTTGTTTTTGTAGGGTATTGTATGATAACTAAACATTTTTTAAGCCAATAGAATAACAAAAGGAACTGGACACATCCGGTCAATTTAATGTTTATGCTACAATGCAGAAAAGCAGAATAATGTTTAAATAATTGCTTTTATTTTTTCAAACATTATAATATCAAGTTTCTAGTGTTCCACATTTTTTTCTTAATTATTATTTCAATTTACATAGACATTATTTACACATTATAATGGAAGCTTTATGAAAATCTGATAATATATACAATATGGCAGGAATGTGCACTTTTCCCATAGATATGCTGTTACACTTCTGCAACATGCAGGTCTTCTTGAAACTGGAAATGCATTACAATTTTGACAACACAAAGGAATATATACACACACATACAGTACTGTGCAAAAGTTTTAGGGAGGTGTGAAAAAATGCTGTAAAGTAAGAATGCTTTCAAAAATAGACATGTTAATAGATTATATTCATCAATTAACTAAATGCAAACTGAGTGAACAGAAGAAAAATCTACTTCAAATCCATATTTGGTGTGACCACCCTTTGCCTTCAAAACAGCATCAATTCTTCTAGGTACACTTGTACAGTCAGGGATTTTGCAGGCATTATAGTCAGGTGTATGATTAAACAATTATACCAAACAGGTGCTAATTATCATCAATTCAGTATGTAGGTTGAAACACAATCATTAACTGAAACAGAAACAGCTGTGTAGGAAGAATAAAACTGGGTAAGGAACAGCCAAACTCAGCTAACAAGGTGAGGTTGCTGAAGACAGTTTACTGTCAAAAGTCATACACCATGGCAAGACTGAGCACAGCAACAAGACACAAGGTAGTTATACTGCATCAGCAAGGTCTCTCCCAGGCAGAAATTTCAGGGCAGACAGGGGTTTCCAGATGTGCTGTCCAAGCTCTTTTGAGAGGGCAACGTTGAGGACCATAGTTGCAGTGGTCGGCCAAGGAAACTTACTGCAGCAGATGAAAGACACATCATGCTTACTTCCCTTCGCAATCGGAAGATGTCCAGCAATGCCATCAGCTCAGAATAAGCAGAAAACAGTGGGACCCTGGTACACCCATCTACTGTCCGGAGAAGTCTGGTCAGAAGTGGCCTTCATGGAGGACTTGCGGCCAAAAAGCTATACCTCCGATGTGGAAACATGGCCAAGCGACACAACTATGCACAAAAAAACAGGAACTGGGGTGCAGAAAAATGGCAGCAGGTGCTCTGGACTGATGAGTCAAAATTTGAAATATTTGGCTGTAGCAGAAGGCAGTTTGTTCGCCGAAGGGCTGGAGAGCAGTACACGAATGAGTGTCTGCAGGCAACAGTGAAGCATGGTGGAGGTTCCTTGCAAGTTTGGGGCTGCATTTCTGCAAATGGAGTTGGGGATTTGGTCAGCAATGTTTGGGCCAACCAACCTGCCAAGTTCCTTCAAAAACTGTGTGCAAGTGTGCCTAGAAGAATTGATGCTGTTTTGAAGGCAAAGGGTGGTCACACCAAATATGGATTTGATGTAGATTTTTCTTCTGTTCACTCACTTTCATTTAGTTAACTGATAAATATAATCTATTAACATGTCTATTTTTGAAAGCATTCTTACTTTACAGCATTTTTTTTCACACCTGCCTAAAACTTTTGCACAGTACTCTGTGTGTGTGTGTGTGTGTATATATACATATATATACACACACACACATTATTTGCAGAATGATACAGTATAAAAAACTGTACACTTCATCTGAAAGTTGCTGAGTCTACTCTGTACGGTATTGCGAAAACGCATTTCTTGCTTATTTAATGAACGTCATATTTTTGACAAGCATTGGTGCTGTATAGATCTGCACAATACTAGCATTTTAGAGTTTATTCGTATATACATAAAAGCCAGCGTATGTGCAAAGAAATCACGCTTTATATCATCAATGGCCATTATTGTGTTAACATGTCTGAAGTATCATGCAAAGTGCTGAATCTTCACCAGGAACGAGTCAGGAGTTGAGAGCTGCAGAGAAAGCAGTCTGGAACAAAAAGCATTCCTTTTTGAGTCAAGTTGATCTCAAAGGTATTTTTTCTGTTTTTCAGTGCATCCCTAATTGTGGAGGAGTTGGATTTTACTGGAAACTGATCATTTCTGAACCCGCACTGGTGCTGCATTTCCGTATTAGTGTGTATTATATATTCATGATGATAACCCTGCACTGGGGAAATTTTAAAGGTTAACCAATGCAATTACTACTTTGATGAGAGCTAGGTTCTCTCACTCCTCCTGCTTCAAAAAAGACATGCACTTTGTTTAGGTTAAAGGTGGACAAACCTATTCCCAAATAAAACAATGATGTCTGTGGGTTTGCTCTGGATAAATCCCTGAGCAGTGCTGTTTAGAACTGACAGCACATTAGTGGTTTTCTAATAGTGAGCTTCCTCACACAAAAAGAAGCCCATGTCTGGGGCTGTTGAAAAACATAACATTAATGAAATAATCTTAAAACAATGAAAATGTTTTAGTGCATGTGCATAAGTGTTATAAAAACACTTCTCAAGATTTATTTACTACTAGTTATTGTCCACAGATAGGTGAGTACCTTTGTGTTTGTGCATCAACGTGTGATAATAATTTCTGTTAATTTGACTATGATTCAAAATTATTTTATATTTATCACTATATTAGATATATATAATAATATATATATATCTATATAATATATATATATATATATATATATATATATATAACAATTCAGTGCAACGTTACTTTAACTAAATTTTTTTTCTGATTTAAATATTCCTCTTTTCTTTAAGTAAATTCAAAATGTATTATTTGTCTGCACTTTTTATATATATATATATATATATATATATATATATATATATATATATATATATATATATATATATAGACACACACACACACACACACACACATAACCAATAAATTCACTATTACACTTCGCCCACACGAGAGGATATCCCTATATTTGCTGACAAGTACACTCTCTAATATTGGTGCATGAGCTTATATCCGAGAGTATACAGAATGTAGACATGTTGTTTTACAGATCCTTATCTTATATTCGTTCAGTTAGTGCTGGATGGTTCAGCAAGCCGTAGTATCTAAAGTACTTATTTGGCAAAAGGCAATCAGTTAGATGCCAAGATGCTCTGAATACACCCCAATGCCTATTTGTAACCACTATGGTATTTAAATTCCACCATACCCCACAGCCTACAAAACAAATCTCACTGTCCTGCAGTTGCTACTTTTGATCGTACAGGTCATGAAATTGACTTACTTTTTAACCACACAGTATTTATATATTATATTTTTTAAATCAATTCACGTAATTGTGCAGTTGTCGTCTTGTTTTGATGAGCAGACACCAAGCAATACCTGAATTCAAAACCATTATTATTTCTTTAAAGATCTTTTTGCCTTACGTTAAGGCCCCCGACCCTTTCTGAGAAGACATATTCTCATAATTTGAAATTGTGATTTTAATGAGATTAATCATAAAGTAAAACATGGTTTAAAGTATCAAATATGACTGATTAAAACAATGGATACAAAATATTTAATATAATAAAAAAAGAAAAAAAAACAATAGATAGATAGAAAGATAGATAGATAGATAGATAGATAGATAGATAGATAGATAGATAGATAGATAGATAGATAGATAGATAGATAGATAAACACATACACACACAGATTTCTGCTGAAATTCTGTTTTGCAATTTTTTTTTCACTTAACTGTGCAGGTGCAGAATCATATAATTTCCCAGGGTGTAAACTTATGCCTTAAGGAATGGTCAAATTATATCACACTTCATTGCCAAGATATTTTTTGTACATTATTTGTTTTAAAACAAACTATATATTATATCAACACTTACTGTATGCAGAAAAATGTTGCATTTTTAAACTCAAAATGAATTTTTATTAGAAAGGCTAAACACAGGGAACACGGTTGGACAGCAAATATACAGCAAGCAAAAGGAATTTTTAAAAAGATAAATACATACAGTAAGAAAAGAAACAAGAAAGGGCATGAACTGAACTGAGGGGATGTGAATTATACATGACAAGACACAGCACAACCACAGCTAATAACGCCCGGAGGCAGCAGTCAAAGCCCCCGGCCAGGGCATCAGCATGTTAAGGGGGCAACTAAGGTCAACTGAAAGTGTGCAGAGGGCACAGTTTTCATCAGTTTGACAATACATCCAATGCCATACTAATACATATTAAAACTCTCCTTTCTTCTTGCTCCTTTAGAGTCAACTGCTCCCACTTGAACTCCGGTTTAATACCTTCTGAATAATGTCCTAAGAAAACATGGTGTCCTTTATACATATTTTATACCACAGACACACATATGCACATCGCACCTGTTCTATGGGGATGATTTGAACTATTTTACTGATCAAAACAGTGGCTGTTCTTAATACAGCTGCCCTGTAACATCTTTCAAGGGGAATGTATTGGGACATCTCTAATAAAGCAGGGTATGAGTTGTATGGAGGTGGCATTAGGATTCACTCCATTTTAATTCTAAAATAGCACACTGATTTGGACAAAACTCTGACAATCCTAACTCAAATAATGTGGGGTAGCTCTATTATGGTTGAATTCATGAAGCTAAAACTAAAGGGACGCTCACCAAAAACATTTCCCTTGACTAACAGTTTTTTGAAATGCAGGGATGTCTTTGGTTTTGTTTACTTTTTTTATTATTATTTAAAGCCTAGTACTATATAAAAAATAACACTTTCCATTTGTTTGTTTTTTTTTCCTAAGCATTATTACCCACGGTTTGGTTGATAAAAAATAACTATAAAACAAAGATAGATCAAATTCAGTGACCCTGCAACCTTGTACCCCACAGAGGTCACTCAGCATCACTCCTGTGGTAACAGAACACTGACCATCGGTGGTTGCTATGGCAGCCACTCCCTAGAGTCGCAGTCAGTCTCCTTTCTGTATCCTTGCACTCCGCCAAGCAACTAACTGACAGCACACAATTCCAGTTCCAGGAATTAAAAGCAAAACCACAAAACTGCAGCTTTTTAAATTGGGTCTGTCTAAAATGCATGAAGTGTAGAAGTCTATGGTATTAACTATTTTGCCAGAATTATTTGTGTCCTAATAATTTCTGGAATGATACAGCATACATTAACAGTAGTATTTTAAAAGTGCATAATTGTTTTTTTTTTTTTTGCAAATGTAAAGCAATCATTTTTTCCTTTATATGTTAAAATTAAATTGGACATAATGCACAACCAGCTAATGAATATGTAAATATCCCTATTTCAGTGCTAATCGGATTAAATCATTTAAAAACGTGCAGTTATGAACAAATCCTTTTTTTCACTTAATGTATTTATTTGTTGTGCAAGAAATGCTTCAATGAGTCTGAAAAATTCACCTTCCTTCAAACATTATTTAAATATGTGGATCTAAGGGTGCTGTACATCCACTTTTACAAAAAAGCAAGCATATCTACTTCATCACAATTCATTATTTATTATCTATTCTGTGTTCTAATATCCCTGTAGCTTGTGTCCTACATTTAATTTAATAACATTTTATTAGAATGTACAGTATCTTCTAGGTTTAAGAAATGTTGATTTTGCAAACCATCTTTTGGGAGATGGAGTAGAAGCAGTTTTCAGCTATCATGTTTAAGATATTAATTTATATAAAACCTAGCATTGCAGCCCACAACAGCAGTGAAATACCAGCCTATGGGAGCTCAAGCTTGAGCTTGACAAACGAGTAAGCTAGCCTGTTGACCTGTCTGCATAAAAAAAGGTCATAGCCTGAATTCTCACTCTGTCACAGAATTAGCCTAGCTTTTCTGCTGCACAGTGCACACCAACAGGGGTTGGTAGACTGCAGGGGAAACTATGAATGTTCCAGGCCCTATATCTCTTCATAGGAGCTTCTCTGGTGACTTTTCAAGGGAAAAAAAGTGGGGGGGGGGGGTGGGGGGGGGGGGGGGGGGGGGGGGGGTAATTAGAGGACTGCAACCTAGAGACAAACACAGATCTTAAAATCCTGTTCCAAAGTATCAGAATATCTAATTTTACAAGATTTTATTTTAAAGTGGCACATTCCTTTAGCTCCGCTCAACAATCCTAACAAATAAAATTTTGCCAAATCAAGTTACCGAATGCATTGTTATCCGTTTGTGCCTCGTGTGATATTAATGTCATGTCATTTTCTGTAATAACATCAATAAAACAGGTTGCTGGACTGCAGTGTCAGAAAATAGTCCTGCCCCCATGCTTGACTATAAAATCGCTCTAGGGAGACAGTAAATAACATCCACATTCATAATATGCTGGCCATTAGAGGAGAAATGAATCTCACATTACACAGCACTCTGATGAATTCAAATCACATGCAATTTAAATAACAAGACGCTTGTAGAAAATAACAGAAGAATAGTGGGTCCTTATTCTCTCCATTTCTTTCTTCTTCAACCCCACACATGCCCAGTTTATATCCCCAGAGATAATTAACTAATTGCAACAAACAACTAGCTTATGCATAATTAAACACGTAATTTCATGTAAGATTTCAAATTGTCACATTTTTCAATTTGTCAGTTTTTCATTAAGTATGTGGAAAACTGCAAAGCGGTATGTAATTCAATATGTTAATGTAACACTATTCAGCAGGTTTCATTCAACTTTATGAGCCAAATGGAAACAGTACCATAATAACTGTAATTGTCACCTTTTTGCATTGAACAGACTGATGCCACTCTTGACACTAACACGACAGAGCTACACTATTATTTGCCAGACAGCACTACTGGTTATATCACAAGTTATTACTAATTTATTTAGTCAGTAAATAAAACCTGATAGCCAGCCAGTGGTAGGAACATCCTTTGGCTAATTGGCTAATGGGTTGAGTGGTCCTTGCATGAAGAGGAGCAAGCAGAATTCCCTTGTGACCTTACTCAGAGGCTCCCTACTTTATTAATGTACAATAAAATGTTCATAATGTCATCTCTCTCTATCTGTACAAATGCAATGATGTACAGGTCAGAATATGTTATCAAATAATAACTTCAAATTGACTTTGGGCAATCTAAAAACAAGGAGCGGCTATAAAGAATGTATAAAATGGTAAGAACAGAGGGGGCAATGTCACCATATCAGCACAGCAAGGAACATTTAGAACCACTCAGCCCGATTCATTTGACAAGCAGTTCACTTTGGTAGGGGTGGGGTACCAATAAGACACTCCAGATAGACCCCGGAGACGCTGCCATATGCCACCATTGTCAGTCATTTTTGGTAAACGCCAAGTCATAAAATAAGTCATAAAATACTGGAACCACCTCGAGACTTTAAATGACCAAACACTGGCTGATTTTTTCAACACAGCAAACATTTGAACTGACGCGGGCTCAGGGCTGCTGCTGGTTGCTAAGCCAACCGCCTCTTCCCAGCTTCTGCCAACATTCTACAGGTTGGCCTTTTTGTTGTGCATAACTGGACCTTCACTTTGCGCTGAAAGAAGATTTCCCTGTAACATGACATGTTGTGTTTATGTAGTCCGGTTACTGCTGATAGCAGCAGATATTACTGCAGGCAAAGGTTAATTTGTGCCGGATCGCACCGGATCCTAGATCCAGTACCTTTGTGCCTGACAGGCAAGAATTATAGTTTGCAAATGATGAACCATGTATACAAAAAATAATAATAACAATTGTTGTAAAAAATAACTCTACATACATAACATGTATAATAAAAAATACTTTCATGTTCCATGAATTTAATGCAAAAGAGTACTGTAACAATATATTTTCGGATGTGACATCTATGAATGAGAAAATTACTAGTTTCTTTTTTCACAACTCAAACAGCGAAGTTAGATGGCCTGCCACTGGTATTGTTAAAACCTGAAGATTATGTTAAAACATAGCTAGGCAAAGGTCGGCATGCAGCTACCAACACCATCAATAAGGCACGAAACCAACAAGCTGTTTATAACTAACTACAAAGTTTACAATACATGTCATATACGGAATGTGAACACACTAGGCTTCCATAAAAAAAGTTAAATAGTCTGAGACTCGCCCTGTTTAGTACAAATAACAACACGGCCAGCTCAAATCTGATAGTGTACAATGAAACTACAATATGTAGGGAACATGGTCATTTTTTATCTCTTTTTTTTAAATAGGATTGGACAATAAAGGAGTTATGGCCATATATACAAAATGTAACAAAACCAACAAAAAAAATGAACGATTGAAAAATGTGCACAATAAAAACAAATAAGAAAAAAAATAACGCATTCAAATTATTCGTGCCAGAGAACCTGATCATGTGGTGCAAGACAGAGCTACTCATGGTGGCTTCATGCCCTGCAAGGTGGCGACTACAGCAAAATAACCCTAACATCTGAGCCACAAAACCCAAAAACAAATATATATTTATCGGATAGTAGGTCCTTATACCTTCGATGTTGCCAGTTCTCTTCTTTTGTAAAGATTTTGGGAAGTCTGTCTTACAGGCTCTC
Source organism: Polyodon spathula (assembly GCF_017654505.1). NCBI lineage: Eukaryota > Metazoa > Chordata > Actinopteri > Acipenseriformes > Polyodontidae > Polyodon > Polyodon spathula. Next base: position 36,282,734 of record NC_054534.1, read on the forward strand.
TGGACACGGTCCAATGCCGGAAATACACAAATAGAACCTTGTTTTAAAGCCATGAATCTCCTCTTTTGAGCAGTGTCCTACAAGCAGGGCTGTCTCTTAGTGCCTGAGTAAAAAGATTTAAAAGGGCAAGGTCGCAGGCAGGATTTTTAACATGGAGCAGACCCTAAAGTGTCCCTGTATCTTGATTTTTAATGCCCAGAATTTATTTTGGTAAAGCAACAGATGTTTTACCGCCCTTAGAAACCTCTTGAGTATAAATATATCAACAGGTCAACACAGTGCTGGTAACATCTGAATGAAAGACATTAAGATATTTATATGTATGGGTTTTCAGAATTTCTAGTGGAAAACTGGGCATGAACCTGCTCTGGGGACTTGTCATCTGTTTACAGTAAAATTAAAAGGAGTAAGAGAGCAGTTTCGGATTGTGAGCTACTGTATCATGATGTCCAGAAATCCGGACACTGCTTAGCATCAGAATGGATAAGCATTTGAGACGCTGTCTAAACATATCTTCTTAGAATTAAATTATTTTACAGTTTTTACCTGGTTTAGGATATGGTTTGTGGCACACGCTTGGTAATACTGATAATATAAAGAGGAAAAAACTAGTAACATTACATTGATGAGCGGTGTTTAGATTGTTATTCATCATTGGAAGTTAATGTAATTTGTTCACACTAAAATTAAGTTGAGGCATCTATCAATTACAGAAATGTTGGTTTTGCATACAGCAGGGCTTCCAAACTATGGTCCTGAGTACCCCATGTGTTTAATGGTTTTCATTCCAACTGAGCTCTCAGTTACTTAACTGGACACTTAATTGAACTAATAATCTGCTTAATTATACCTTTTTACTTGTTTTCTTAAACAGGTGCAGATTTTAAGTTAGCTATAGCATTTTATAAGTTAAGTAAACCAGAAGACACATGGGGTCCCCAGGACCAGGGTTGGGAACCACTGGCATAGAGGGTGCGGTCTTTTCTGAAGAGGTATTGAGATTGATCACTCAGGCCACAGAATGCAGACTGTTTATCAGCTTAATTTAATATAAACCAAAAGATCTTTCCTATGTGAAACCCAATTTACAGTGCTGTGATGTTGCACATAAATCTGTCTCCAGTGGTAATAATACTTACGTGAAATGGCGCTGTCAACGTATTGTGGCAGATACGGTGCCCAAAGGTCTATGGTTTCTTTTCGTCCTGTCTGCTCAATTCTTCGCAACTCTGCCAGCAGCAAGGCCTGGGCAGCCTCTCTCACCTAAGGAACAACAACATATATATATATATATATATATATATATATATATAATATATATATATATATATATATATATATATATATATATATATATATATATATACACATATCGTGGAACAGGGAGCAGAGAAAGTGTAGTCCTAGGGAGCACAGGACTACAGTTCCCAGAAGGCCACGGGGCCGACAAGCTTCCAATTAGGAAATTATCACATGCACCTGGCTATGATTGCAAATTAGAGTTTACAAGGAGTGCAGCCAGTTTGTTCTGGGCTGCTGCTGTGTGAGCCCGCTTCTGAGTGTGCACAAGCGTAGTAAGAAAAAAATTAACTGTGTAAACCTTTTATTGTTTTGTTTCTGTTTGTATTTATTTAGTTTTTTAATACTGGTAAGCAGCTTAGCTGCCCAATTTGTTAGTTTTGAGTTTTGTTTTGAAAAGTTTAGTTTGTGCTCCAGTGTGAGCTAGGTTTTTGTTTCTGTTTTATTTGTTTTGTTATTGTAAATATTAAAAATAGCACACAAGTGCTTTGAAATTCCACTTCTTTCTCCTGGGTCCTGTTTTTAAAGGGGCAACGAACAGTAGAGAGTTGTAGCTAATTTACAGTATATAGACACACACACTATAAAACATAATAATAAAAACTAGCCTGCTGAATATGTCGTTTGGACAAAAATGAAACCAGTGCTTAATACAATATGTGTTTTTATTCCATCAGCTATGTGTTATTTCACTTATAACTGCAGGGTTTCCCTATAATATTGATGTAAAACTGCAAGCCCTGGTGTTTAGGTTTTGTATTTCAGGCACTCACTGGGTACTACAGAAAAAAAAAAAAAAAAAAAAAAGCAAGTAAGCGTTTCCAAGATCAGGTACAAGACAGACAGAGACACATCCTCCTAATAGTCTCAGTACAGCCCTGAGTACTAGAGAGGCTATTTCTTTTTTTCACACAGTCTAGACCATCAGTGCTGATTAAGAGAGCTTTGATGTGGGTGTTAAGGCATCCTTGAAACTGCAGCCCCGCCCATCTACCCTTAAATTTGAAATGTAACTTCTGAAGGCAACTGAGAACATTTTTTGTTACTTTTGTCTGCTTTAAAATCAGCTCCAAAGTGATTTGAAGTATGGTTAGGTAATTACATTCATGCCAAACTATATGGTAGTTATATCATGTACTTAATGCCTTGTTATAAATGGGAACCTCAAGTTTTAGTGGAGAGGATGCTGTACTGTGATGGAGCACTGGGTTGTTTTAACCCTAACTTATTCTCATATTTTATGAACAACTGTCTCATAATACAACCAGGAAACTTAAAAAACATAATAAATTAATGATAAAATAAAATCAAAATCTGTCTTCTAAAGACACTTTTGTAAGGATTCAAATAATTAAAAAAAAAAAGACTACAACTTTAAGAAGTGTGTATCACACATACAGAGAAAACCCTGTGCTACTCCCAGATAACAAAGAACTATGTCCAATTAAGCTGTTGAAATCTCAGCTGCTGCCCTCCAGTCCTTCATATCTTTCTACTCAAAGCTGCACGTTCAACAGAATTTCTGCCACAGCAGCAGAGGTAAGTGTCAAGGCCATCCAATCATTTATCAAACTGTAGGTACTGAGCCAATATCCAGCATACTGCACTTCTGAAACACAGTAAGTAAACAGACTCAAAATTGGTGAGCCCAGGACATGACAATGTGTTCTTCATCCTGGGAAATTTCAAAAAGAGAAACGCAACTTTACACCAAACACAAGGCTTTCATTTTTCATCATGCACCTGACTATTAATAGTAGCCAAGTTCTCTGCTTTTACACTGGGGAAAAAGAAATGTCTTAAAAGTAAGAACATCAGATTTTGTTACATGGATGAACCATAACTTCCAAGTCTTTAACCAAAGCGGAGTCTACTCAACAAAAGCATGCAGTTAATCTAAGGCTGCAGACAGGTACATTTGTCAAAAACTTCTGTGGTAAATAATCCTCAAATAAGATTCTGTCCGTTCATTTATACGGCTTCATTCAACTAAACTGTTGCACATCTACTGTAAATAACAGCCACTATATCGAATGCTCCAGATAAAGTTTTGGGTCATTGAGTAGTTTTTTTCTCAAATTTAGACATTATATGAGTAAAATGTCTTTTGGGGGAGTGAAATGCAACATCACCTTGAAGTCCTGAGTACTAAAGGCTGATGTAGTAGGGGGTTATAAATCACATTGTTGAACTCTAGTTACAAAAAAGGAAATTAATAAAAACAAATGGTTGTGTGTGCTATACTGGTACTACTAACTGTAAATCAGCCTACCTGGGACACCTTTAAATATTAACTCAAATGTATTTATATGTTCCCACTTGCTATATCCCCACTTCTAATTGGTAAGTGTTAGTTTGTTTCCCCCCTAAAATGATTATGCCTGTATACTGCACACTTTAAACAGAGCGTCAAAGCTGTTATATCTCACACTTTTGAGCAAACGCCAGTTCTTACCTCCAAGCATCGATCTTGCCACCTGCGGGCTAACATTTCCAGTAGCGGAGGTTGGAATTTGTCTAACCCCAGCAAATTTGGGAGCATGACACAGTGCATGGCAGCTAGCTGACTCCATCCTGTCAGGGTACAGAGAACAGAAAAACAAATAAATAAAACCACCACCGCTTTTGGTTTCTGCTGTTGCCCAAACAAATTAATGTCTACAACTTAATAAAACAAATTAAAAATGGTAGGGAATATCAGTGCTCTGTCATTATTTCACTAAATGACTTGCACTGAGGCTAATGGATTAGTGAAGGATCCTGCGTGGAGCGTGTCGTATATATATATATATATATATATATATATATATATATATATATGTATATGTGTGTGTGTGTGTGTGTGTGTGTGTATGTATATATATATATATATATATATATATATATATATATATATATATATATTATATATATATATATATAATAATCCCGACAGTGAACTAATTTTCGTTGATTATATAATATTATATTATTATTTTTATATATAATATATATATATATATATATATATATATATATATATATATATATATATATATATATATATATATATATATATATATATATACACACACAAACACAGTTGCAGGCAAAAGTTTACATACCCCAATGGAAATTTATAATTTCTAGAAATTTCCTGAAAACAAAGAATTTTAGGAAAAACCTTTTGTAGCAAAAGTTTTGCTTTTTGTGGATGAGGAAGAAAATTTACAAGAAATAGAATTATTACAAATAGCATTTATTTTTTGCAAAACTCCAAAAATGCTAATTCAAAAGTATTCATAGCCTTTAATGCTATGATAGTATTGTCTACAAGGTGCTAGAAATGTCAATATGATAATGCAGAACCTAATTCTAGAAAAGTCTAGACAATGCTGGATTGTAGGTGAACATTCTTAGAGAGTATAAAGGGTTAGGCATAGGGTGATTGGTGTCATTACTAATAATTCAATATGGACAAAGTAAAGTGCTATCTGAAGACCTTAGGCAGAAAAATATGTATTGTCATAAAGCTAGAGGATACAAGAAGACTTCCAAGCATTTGAGTATCCCAATTTTAACTAATGTTTCTATTATCAATAAGTACAAGCCTCATGGTACTGTCACAACGCTCCCTCGGGCTGGAAGAAAGAAGGTTCTTTCATCAAGAACAAGTAGAAGAATTGTGAAGGTTAATAATAATACAAGATTGACTGAAAGACATTCAAAGTGAACTGGCTGCAAGTGGGACTGAGGTTTCCATTTCAACCACAGGTCGGGTACTGCATGATGAAAGTCTCAATGGTTGCAGGCCAAGGAAAAAGCCACTCGTAGGACAATGTCACAAGGACAATCAATTAAAGTTTGCAAAACTGCATCTGAATGCTGGATATGAGTTGTGGTCAAAGATTTTGTGCAGTGATAAAACAAAAAAAAACAATCAAGCTATTTGATCACGTGGATAGTCGTTACGTTTGGAGAAAGTCTGGTGAGGTGTACAAAGAAAAGAATACCATACCTACTGTTAAAAATGGATGTGGTAATACCCTTCTATGAAAGAAATTTAGTTTCAATACATGGTAAAATTGATTCCACAGCATATCAAAACATATTGGCCAATCATCCGAAACCCTCTGCTACAAAACCTGGTTTAAAGCGCAACTGGACATTCCAACACGACAACGATCCAAAGCACACATCAAAATCTACTTCAGAATGGTTAAAGAAGAATAATATCAAGCACAAAAGCAATTTCCTACAATTATTTATTTTTGAGAAATTTCTAGAAATTATACATTTCCATTGGGTATGTAAACTTTTGACTACAACTGTATAAACACACACACACACAGAAAGAGGTGCCGGCATCCCTATAAACCATTTGACTTATTTTCACACTAGCCTGGAGTTCATGGGAAAACTTTACCATCATACTTCAGACCCAACCAGGCACCTGTAGAATTCTGTAACCTGGGAAAAACACTGAAAAAGTGGAGAGAGAGTAACCAGAACTGAAGCGCAAGCAATTCACACATCAATGTTGGGTGTTGCCAGGATAACAAGAAATGATAAAAACAACACAAAACAATGAAAGTATGAAGTACCAAGAGCACGCATGGTTAATGAGGAACAAAAATGTGCAGAAAAGTGAGCGAAGAGCTGTTACAATCAGGGAGAGTACCTTCATTGACTGAGGGACAAGTATGTAAAGCAAGGCCAGAGTGAACAGCCTCAGGGCCAGTAGTAGCAGCAGCAGCAGCAGCAGGAGCTTGCAGAGGAAAGGAAAGATAAATAGAAAGAGAATATAAAAGTACAGCCATTTAAGAGGAAGAAAATGGTGCTAGTGATTATGTGGAAAAGAAAGAACTAACAGACAGTATTAATATACAACTTACATGACAGTCAGCTGTCTATAAAATTAAACAACTACATTGTTCTGTCCTGTGCTTTAATGATAAAGCATAATTTATTGGTAAGTTAAAAAATAAACTTCTAAATCAGTTTCTGAAATTACACTTTTTTACTTTTACAATTGCATTTATTACCATATTGCATGTCCCATAACCGAAGATATTTACCATGGAATTTCCAACATAACTACATAACTTTTTAAGGTAAGGTCTGGGTAAAGTATATATACAGTATTTATTTATTTATTTATTTAATTCAAGTTGTGATACAATTTCACATCAGTTTTTTTTTTTCATTATTAATTTTTTTTTTTTATTTCTCTTTAGTTACTGGTATTTTTTTTTTTTTTTTTTAACGTATGTAATTGTTAAATTATAGTGATGTAGTCACAGCATTTTTAAACTGATGTAAACTTTCTTTTAAAGGATTTTAATGTCAAATTCAAATATTTTTACATCCTTATTACAAAAGCTTTCGGAGATCTTTTAATTAGAAAATAATACTCTTTTTCTTAAGCCTTTTTTGATGTTTAATGTAAACATTGTTAAGTTGTTTAAGGTTAAATGTATAATCTATGTTCTTTTGCTCAACAGAAGATATATCTAATACAGCATTTTACAAGTTTGGAATAAAACATTTGTTTGAAAAATAAATTATGACACTGAGAAACACTTCTAGTCAAAAAATGTATTTTAATTAGTGCTAGCCTAGTGTAAAATCAAACCAGCTGAATATATTTAACTCATATATCCCTACATATAACAAAGATTTAATATAACTAACACCATACCATAGTAATACAAAGAAATGATTGTCAACATGTCAAAGAAAATGCTCAGCAGCTAATCATGATCAAAACATTAAACTGAAAAGCTATAAGCATGCAATGGTGGAACTGTTGCTTTGTTTGTCTTAATAATAGCATGAAATGAATAACACGACTCCATAGGCAACATTTATTTCCTGCTTTACATTTAGAAATAATGCCCTAAAATCGCTTTTATTCTGTAATGAGAAAAGAATAGTATCAGCACTGCCATTTATACACACTGATCTGATAATATTTAGTACCTGATGTGTACTGTAGGCTTCTGCCCATTTGATTAATTAAATCTACTCTCATAAAATTAGCTTGTGTCTTACAAAAACTGGTCTTTCACTAGCAAAACAAGTTCAATTATCAAACTAAACCCTGGAATAGTACAACTGATAGCAAAAACCAGACTCGTTTACTTAAGCTTCTGAAGAAGATTAAAAAAAAAAAAAAAATACAGCTATTGCAAGACAAATACTTAAACTTTTATTGGATTGTACAAGCCTTCATTATGACTTTTTTTTTTTTATTTTATTAAATATGACAGGGCTGTTTAATTTTATTTCACCTCGCTGAAAAAACAAACATCTGTAAAAGAGTTAGTGGCCAAGGTATGTGTTTTCTTGTTAACATCCACAGTAAATTCTGAAGGGTTTATGCCGCGGAATGAATTAGCATACGAAAAAGAAAAAAGTCATTCTGGCAACAGTGCTTCAACAATTGAAGGTTAACACCAAGATTTAGAGGTCACTACATGACATTTCTTTCTGTAGTGAAAATAACCATAGGCCCTGCACAAGTGGACACAAATAAATCCCCAAGCATTATTCTTTAATGGTATCACAAAGGGACCAAGCTTGTGCATAAATTTAGTACTGTGATGTAAATGGTCTGTTTGCTTAACTTGTGGCCGACTCTATTTTGTCCATGCACGATATCTGCATGACAACTAGCTTTTAATTTATGTGCCACACAGATGCACACCCTAGGGTGTAATAGCACTGTAATTATTTTAAAACTGCATGAAAGGCAAAGATTTTATAGTATTAACCCCATTAAAATGCTCCACTGTACGGTCAGACCACATATATGAAATAAAAAAAATAAAAAATACTATCTAGGTTCAATACTTTTATGTCTCAATAAGCGTCAGTCGACCGTCCCACAGGGGTTGCCACACACCTTGCATGCCCCGGCCCTCCCCAGCCTGAGTTGGACGCATCTGTGATGATGACCTCTCTCCTGGTGACACTGCCCAATGCTACCCCTAGGTGTAAATCAGCTGGCTGTTTCCACCAGGAGAGCGTCATTGTCACAAGCTTGTTGCGGTTCAACATCGGCTGACGAACCGTGCGGTTGATCCAGAGCTGCAGAGGGCACATATGTAAAAGACCCATGGGTAGGGTATTCAATGCTCCTGCCATCAAACCCAGAAGCCTCTGGAAAACCACTACTGCAAGTACCCTGCCGAGCTGAAACGCACTCCCAGATAGGTGGCTATTCGACTCTTTGCATTGTTAACTTTTAGATCTAATCGATGTAAGTGGTTGGTGACGGGTTCTGTGTGTTCATGCGCTAGTGCTGGAGACCCTGCACAGATGAGGACAGATGAAGTCGTCCAGAAAGTTGAGGACTCAGATGCCTCTGAGTCTCAAAAGGGGCCAGAATGGCTTCCATGCATTTTGTGAAAATGCGTTGAAGCCACAGAGAGGCCGAACGGTAGAACACTGAATTGGAACACTATGCCCTGAAAAGCAAACCTGAGATATTTTCTGTGTGCGCTGATTTTTGGGGATGTGGAAATAGTCATCCTTTAGATGCACCAAGGTGAACCAATCGCCTGGCCTGATGGACTGCAACAGCTGTTGCGTAGTCAGCATCTTGAACTATCTCTGACTCAGAAACTCAGAAAAGGTTTACCTGTCTGAGATCAATAATCTGTCTTGGCACTAGCAAATACCTGGAATAGAACCCCCCGTTGGTGTCAGAGGGGTCTACTATGCAAATGATCCATTTCTGCAGCATAACTGCTACCTCCTGTGTCACCTGAGTGACAGCTTAGGAGTCTTTGATAGATGTTCTTGCCACACCCCGGAATGGAGGGGGGCTGTGTTGGAGTTGGATTGAGAAGCCAGTTTGCACAGTGTTGAGAACCCAGGGGTCTGTGGTGCATTGGTTCTAGTAGTCCACGTGTCTCCTGGAGAAGGAGCCCTGGGTTTGTGGCAGCATTGTCCTAGGACTGATGTTTTGCCTGAGGCACAGCCTGTATCTGTTGTCTATGCACAGGGCACTTAAAGGCACACCTGCCCCCACGGAAAGCGGCAGCACACTGTCTTCGGATGGGTCCGCCTGAAGAGACAGTAGCCTGTGGCGCTGGTTTCTTCTAGAGTTATGATCTAAGGTGCCACTGTGCTGCAGGCTTGCATGGTTGCGTTGGGCGCTTTGGCAGAACGCGTACCAACTCCTTGGTGGATTCCCTTGCACACTGCGATTACTGTGGCATTTCATCTACCGCTGGACCAAAAGTGAGACCCGGGGTGACAGAAGCGTCCAGCAAAACGGTCTTATCTCCATCCAGCACTTGTGCTTGGGAGAGCCAAATCAGTCTGCGTACAACCACCAACGCTGCCAGGTTCCTGCCTACTGCTTGTCCACTAAGCTTGGACAGCCTGAGCAGGTTCTGTGAAATCAAGCGCAACTCGTCTAACTGCAGAGACAATGGCTTGTGGGTCCCAGCAATGACCTTGATAAAATGAGCTTGGTAAGCGACAAGAATGCTGTTGTAGCTGCCCAGTCTAGCAGAGAAAGCGCTAGGCTTTCTTTAGAATGACCTTAGGTCACTCTGCATTGCTTGTTTGGGCATGCTGGGTCCTTGAAAAGTAAGGACAATTTAGCAGGCTGAACCAGTGCAGCAATGGGGGGCCCTACTGGCAGAAAGTTGTTAAGACCCAGCTTGTCCACATCAGAAACCCTGTACAGCGAGTCCATTGAACGGGAAACCTCCATGGCCGTGGCCAGGCATTCCCAGGTGGACTGTAGCTCATACAGGAAGTGCAGGTGGACAGGAGGAGAGGCAGGGAGAACTGTTGGCTGCTCAACATAAATACAGTGCCTTTCAGTTTGTGCTGCAGGCCAGGGCACCTGCAAAACTGCAGTCTCCCACTGCATTAAGGGCATAAGCTTGGCCGAGAGCGAGAGCTGAGCCACCGGCATATCAAACTCTTAATCACCTGATGAGAGGACCAGCTGATCATCCACCTCCTCTGAGGCAGGGATAGACTGCATGTCATCTATCTCATCAGTCACTGTCTGCACGGGTGCAGACGGATCAATCGGTGACACTACCGGCAGTGACGGTGAAGCTGAGTACTCTCTCAACAGCCCTGCATGGATTGCTTGCTGGCTTGAAATTGCCTCCCAAATGAAAAATGACCCTATACATTTTGGGTTTTCATTGGCTCAGTTTATTGCCAATAAAAGGGGAAAGGAAGGAGGTCGATATGCCACGCATAGCGTTCTCGTGCTGTTTTCACAAACAGCTCAGGAAAATGTGGTTTCCATGCACAGAATAGATACATGCGAGAATCTCACCTGGAAATCCATGGTTGTCAGGTGACATCTTGTTTGAGTGAAACTGTTAAAAGCACAGTGTTAAGCTCATTTAATAAAGCTGTGATTTGTAAATGCCTCGTGCCTGGTTGTTTAATAATTACTGCTTTTGTTTTTCAAATGTTCATTGGTGGGGTGGCATATCGTTAGTAGTGAATAATACTTCAACCAATTTATTACACGACCTATTAAAGAAAAAAGAAAATAATTATCCAGGTGGTATAAAATGAAACTGTCCAACCTGAAAACCGGCGGAGACATAGGATTACAGAGATCTGTGCCAGACACCTTCACATATGCTCCCAAGGCTGTCTGAATTGGAAGCAGTGGATGTTTTCACATGAAATGCGGGTTTCCATGTGAAAATGGGCATGGATTTCCTGTGTTCCATGAGTAAATGAGATTTACAGTGACTTATTTTTGGCCACAAACTGATCCTCTCAAGCTGTTCTCCCAAACGTACACACTCATCGCCACTTCACGTATAAATAACCACACACAGAAACTCCTGCATTGTTATTACTGGAATTTACAGTAGTACATTTTCATGTATTTTGACAATGTACTTAAATTTACTTGAACCAATTATTTTAAAAAACGGAAAAGAGTTTCTATTAGCAGTTTACCTAAAAACGAAAAACAACACTGTAAAATTATTCATGGAATAATATGTTGCAAACAAGTGTTATTTCAAAACTACAACCTGTGTAGTTTTCTTATTTATGGGTGTTGAACATATAGGGGAAAAAAAGTATTTTAAAACACAAAAAAAACATGTCAAATTTAAGTCTCAAAAAGGGGGGAGCGACCTACGCCAATGCAACCTATAAAGCAATTTTTACAGCAACCATGGGGATCTATTATAATAATCTATACAGATCTAAATATCTAATTTAAGGAAGACATTAAGACCTACTTCTGTTTTAATCACTACAAATAGACGTTAATGAAAAAGTCACACTAAGGACTGATGGGCCTCTGTGCTCAGTCTGGTTGCCAATAGCTGACTTGAGCCCTCTGTGTACATTAGTTCATATCTAGTATGTTTCTGTTCTGTTTATTGTTATGTATTTTAAAAACATAATTAAATAATAAATACAATATAAAGATATATAGGAGATATACCTTTAAAACAAGGGAACACTGGATCAATAGTGATGGAGGTAAACTTCCTGCAGTTTGCTGTGACCAGAATTAAAACAACAGAAACTAAATAATAAATGTCTAGACTTCAGAGACACTCAGCACTCATTACTGGATTATTCTTGTTTGTGGGTATTTATAATTCTGTACTATAAATACACTGGCATTGCACTCTGATCCTGTATGTTGAGACTTCATTTACTATTTTGTATTTTATTTGTGTAAAAAAAATGCATACTGAGTTAATAAAGAACTGCAATTAAACAATAAATCAAGGTCAGGAGTTTGCATTTACAAGTGACTAAACCCCAGTACTGTTTTAAAACATTCTTTTGCGGGCACCAGCACACAAAAATGTTTTTTTTTTTTTTTTCCAAAACCCATTATTACATAAAAGAGATTAAGCTGAAACACCAGGTTGGTGCTCCGATAGCAGTACAGCTCACAGGGTTAAGAACAATGCTACTTCAAAGCTTGCCAGGTTCAAGGACAGATGTTGACAGGCTAGGTTGGAAATTTCTAATTTTTATAACTTTAGCCTCTGTCTCTTATTTTTCCTGCATGCTGCTCTGAAGACAGTACTTTGTAATTACCTTGTTTGATCTGTCCTTGTACGGCTGTACTGGAAACCTGTGGGGACATCTTTTTAGCTGCCTCTGGGGTGCCTGGCTTTGGGGGCCTGGAAACAACAACACAACCACAGCTTAATTGCATGACTGCAGGATAGATAAGCATTTCATATGAGGATATGTTTAACATGTAAAAGTACATAACCATGCATAACTGCAAACCATACCACCAGCTAGAAATGGGTGTTTTTCTGATAGAATGGTGTTTAAACATGTCAAAAGGGGGGGAAAAAAGTAGTGGTTGTAAAGTGTAAGAAAGTAAATTATAAAAGTATGTATTTTTAATGGTTTGCATGTATTTTTAATGTGTAGTCTATATATCTCCAATAGGTAAATACAAGGTGGAAGTGACGTAGTACACATTTTTTTTTTACTGGAAAATACCTGTAATTCAATTTGATTGAGAGAATCAAAGAATGCCATATGCTGTCTCTATCTTCTATAAACCTAAACTTTAATGTTACTGCCTCAATATATTAACCACAGAGTTCAATGCTAATCTAAGGTCAGTGGCACATTTACAACAGAATGTCGTAAAACATAAAAATGGCACAGCAGCAGCAGATTTATAAAATTACTTCCACATAAGGTTTTTTTTTTTTCTTGTCTGATACCCAGTCTAATTTAACTTACAAAATCAAAGAATTCAGTTGTGTATCAAATATGTCAAATTTTAAAGTGTATCTGAAAACCAAGTCACATAGCCACATTATAGCAGTTTTACCTCACAGATCACAGTGAAGGCAACTGAAGCTGGCATTTGAGAGGTTTAGGACATATAAAAATAGTTGAAGAAACAGCAGCAGCCGATTTACAAAACAACACGTACAATGATTTTCGTGGTCCGAACCTAGTCCCAATGGATGTTGGTTCAAATCAACAACCACGTGATTTTTTAAAACTGACAGTCTCTTATTAATTCAATTGATGACTTTCTGCAATAGACCTAAAAATCAGCAGTGCATTAAAATATTGCAAATCTCTTAGACAAGGGCTTTCTGTATTAGGGTTATGAAAACCAAGATCAAGTGATTAAACCCCCTACTTTGCCATACAGACTCCTTACTTGAACTCTTGCTTTACTGAAATATCTGCTGAGGTGCTCTTTTGATCTAGAAAGAACACAGCTTAAACTGTTGGGTTTAGTTGTTCTAGTGCCAGATGTACTGAACTGTGACAGGACTCACACTAAATGAACTCAAAGCAGTAAAAAGAAAAGCTCTTCATCTTCATCTTCACAAAGTCTATTATTTATTGTATCTATCACCTTAAACACTGACCAAATGAAACTTTAGGAATTAAACTTAAGTGCTTACTGTGAATTTTGATTTACAAAATTACTATTAGTACTATTATTTTTTAGAATGATTGCAATTATGCAACCAAATTATTAATAACATTATTATTTATAAACAGCTTACATGGTCAGTACTTTAATTTGAATTATAAGGAGTAAGAATATAACATGTATTTTAGGTGTTTCTTCTTCAAAAAAAAAATAAATAAAAAATAGTACTACTACAGGGTTGGACATTAACCACAGCATGGTGGCCTGGGGCCATTAGAGCGCGCAGTTTGGCCGGTAGTTATGAAGCACCACAGGCCAGACTGGGCCGGTTTTAGTTATAACATATATATATATATATATATATATATATATATATATATATATATATATATATATATATATATATATATATATATATATAGTGCACATGGCTTCCGTTTCATGAATCCAGGAAAATGGGCCTGTGTGTCAAAAAGCTGAAAATTAATTTACAAACCTTTGAAAAAAGAAGAAAAAGAAAAAGAAAAAAACATAACTATGAACTAATCCTAACTTTCCCATCGTGCGTCATATTTGTTTTACAGTTAGATTCTGAGATTATGTACCTAAATGCTGTGTACTGGTACTCGTTCCCACCGCAAATCTGGTTTTCTACAACTAAGCAACCAATAAGCCAAAAAGAAAGCGCTGAAATCAATCAATCACAAAGAATGTCATTATAAAAAAAAAAACTAATACTAACATTTAGAGTGGAGGCTTCATTATGACAGAGGGGAAAAAAATAACGATTTGCCTTGTTTGGCGTCAGTTTCTCAGAATTGCAGGTCAAAAATGCCATTCACAATCTTTCCAGGACTCGTTGGTATCACTCAGCAAGACTGGAGCTGACTTGGGAAAGGCTACACAAGCAACAATTATTAATTTGTATTGTGAATGTTGTTTTAATAGTGTTTATTATTAAGATTAGGGATGGAAATGTCGAATAGTTTCTTATTTGAATACACAGGGTACAACATTTTTGTGTATTCGATTACCCTAACTCTCGTCCCTTACGCTACCAAGAGTAAAAGGCAAATGCGTGTGCACAAGCAGACAGCATAACAGTGTAAGGCGGTAAAGTTTAGCCAGGTTCACACAGTGTTCAAATGTCCAAGACGAGATTTCTTCGCTCTGTACCCTATTTCCTTAGGCAGAAGTTTTTCCTTTTGTTTACTGAATTAAAATACATCACTCAAGGTGCAGCAACGTCACAGCTAGTGTCTCTTTCAATTAAAGCAACAGTAGCATAATATTGCGCAAACCACCAAATAATATTTTTTGCTGTAGTGTATTCAGAATAAAATAACACCTATCATATAGTAACCTAAATATTCTATATCGGTTTAATTTTAACAAATAATAGTCATAAAATCTTAGTTTAAATATTGTAACCTGGCCAAAGCAATAGAAAATTCATTCCAACATTACAATAGTTTAACATTACTAATTACAACTAGCCATCAAGTACTGACATCAGATGAATCTAAGTCAAGTTACTTTGTTTAATTCAATAACCTGTAAATAACTCAAAACAAGGATACCTTGTTGTACTTTTAATGGTCAGTGCAAATTTTGCCATTACTCCATCCATTCACAGAAAGTCAACTGTAGATCTTTTACATTGAACTACAGTCCAGAGTTAAAAAATGACTCCTTTCCAACTCCAAGTATCTTGCCTTTTCTTACAGTCACTGCATTGTTGTGCTTAACAATTAGTATGTATTTATATTCATCATAACGTTACCCAAGTCTGGATTACCATACTTCTTTTAGCACTTGCTATATACATGTTTAATGGCTGAAGTAACATATACTGAAAGGCTTTGTTTAGCTGCTTTCTTTTGAGATGTGGGCTGTCTTTGGTTACCATACACAGTTAGAAACATACTGAAAATAAAAATCATCAGATAAAATTGCATCCGGGCCAGTAAAAACACTAGCTCTGTGGACCGAGGGGCCAGTAGTTAAAAATCTAAATGTAGAGCCCTGTACTGTACTACAACTAATACAAATATGAAATAATTAAACAACATAATATTTATATTTACCTATGCTCAAAAAATCATCGATTTTCATGGTCTCAGAAACAGGAAGTAAAAATACTGTTAGTATAAGATGATGTAATTAAACTCCAATTCATCACTGGTAAAATGTAAGAATTTGGAGTTTACAGCTTAACTCTTTCATAAGAACCATTGCCATTGTTTGATCCATACAAACTACTGCTCAGCGGAATAGACAGTAGTACAATACTTTTTATCCTAATTGATTTAATTTACACTGTTTTACTGGTGCATCACCAATTCAGACACAGGAGAACATACAACACATTAACAGAGTCCTTTTTATTCAAACTAGGTAGAAGCCAAAGACCTTGTGATGAACATTTTTCATCTTCAGCACGCTATGAGTTTTCAGTTAAGAAATAAAAGGAAGTCAATTGGTTGCGGCTAACACTAAAGCACAGCTGGTCCAAGAGCAGATGCTGTGTCAGTAGGCAGTATGTGGATATTTACTACTTGCTAACTCGATTGGGTTTTATTTAACCAAAGGAAAAAAAAAAGTGTATTTAAAGCCTACGTCATGAAATTCTCAATAAGTGCAACACTTTCAATTTATTTTTATATTTGACAAATAATATCAATATTTTTTTTTTTACTGTACAGTTACGCTCCTCCGCAACTTTGAACCCTGCATAAACACCAGTCCGTGAACGCCAGAGCCAGGACTTTTACATTAGATTATTATCAATGGAAATACTGTTTCAGCGATTTGTGTGTGTGCAGTGAAATCGACGTTTACCGATAAAAATATGAATGCTGCCAAGCCTAAGTATATGTACTCTGTAAAGTACACATGGCAACACATTATCATACCTGTAATAAATGTATTTATTTTTCATAGAATGTCCTGGATGTTGAGGGATGCATTCCCTTTGCTTGTGGTGATTTGGAATTATGATTATAAAATCTCCTGATACCTTTTCCACTGAAGACAAAAACTGCAGGTATTTATTTATTTAGTACCTGTTTTACTGCTTGTGGTGTAGTAGCCACGCAATGCTCTTTAGAAACTCAAGCCGACTTCAAAACTACTACATGAACTTTAAAAACAGAAACAAATAACTATTTAAAATATCAAGCACTAGCTTCAGGCTACTGGTACATAGAACCTGAATGTCTGTACATCTGTCTGCCTCCCCGTCTGTCTATATAAAGAGCAAACACAACTAATTCAACGTGAAACAGTTATAAATCATCAAACTATCATGTCCTGTAGTTTCAGACAGTGATTGGGGAAGTGGAGACCAAAGCAATAAGGGGTTATGTTTTACTTGTTAACTTAATGAGATCCCTGGGCTTGAATCTTTGCTACAAGTTCATCAAGGAGCATTGTCATTTTGCGTACTGAAAGTTGCTGGTGACAAAGTTCCCATTTCTTTTGTTTAAAAGAGTTATTTTTTTTCACATTCTGAACGTTTTGTAGTTAAATGGCATCTCCATTGTGCAAGTTTAATTTGACAAAACCCCCTGACAAATAATGCACAGGGGCTTTGGGTCATCCTCCGATCCAGTAAATGTAAATACCAGTGCTGGTCCCCGCTACATTTCTAACGCAACTTACAGCACTCACTGAGTTGCGAAATTCGCCCGATGTAAACGTACATATAAAAAACACACTGGAATACAACGATTGGGAAGCAATTTGAAAAATAAAAAAAATATTGGAGTGTGTACAGGAAGTTACATACCACTGCTGGTGTGCTGTGATGTGTAAATTAAATGGGACTGGTGGCGCACAGTCGATAGGACTTACAGCATTTTGTTTAAACAGTCTTGTAGGATATTAAACCTGGCTGAATAAACCCATCTGATAACATGGAGCTGAAATCGATCATTCACACTACGGTACAGTTCACAAGTCAATCAACAAATATCGCCTCTTTTTGTTTCACCTTAACTTCTGTTACTATATGCAGCTAACCTCTCTAAACACATAAATGGAAATAATATGGCAACACTGTAGCACATATTTACATTGTTGAAAAGGAAAAGTACTAAAACTGTGGTTTTAATGGGTTTTTTGTTTTACTTTTGTCACTCCAACTGAGTTAGGAATACTGAATGCAGGCATTATTTGTGGAGTGAAAAGGCTGGGACAGCCCGATTCTTTTTTCTTTTCTTTTTTTTTCCCCTGAACAGTGAAAACAAGCAGTAGAATCAGCACAGATTAGAAGGCTGTGAATTTCCATGAATGCTAGATGTAGATTATTATTATTACTATTTTTTTTTTTTTTTTTTTAATACTGGCTAAAAAAAAGTAGTCTGTAACTTTGACAAGATAAATGTGCCTTCATAATGTGTAACAGTTATTTAGTTAGTATTGTATTTGTTTCACATTAGAAAGCTGTTTTAGTTAATGGTGGCTTTGAAGGTGATGATTGGTATTGCAACAAAGGGAGGTGTAATATATATGAAATGTATAAACACACCTGTAATAAAAGAAAACACAAAGGGGAAAAATCCAGACTACATACATACAGTATCTTACAATGATATATCACATGGTTAAAGTTGTTTGTTGTGTTGCTTAGTAATAGTAGTAGCACAACGTGTGATTGTGTAGAAATGGGTTTTTGTTTGCGGACCACCTGGATTTTACTCAGACCACAGGCTGGGAACCACTGTTTTAGAGCAATTACTGATTACTCCTTGTGCACATATCAAACAGAAGACAAAAGTTCAGTTTTATATTTTTAAAGCTATTATATAGATTTTTTATATATCTGTAAGAAACTTGCAGCCCGTCAATTTGTAGCAGAAACTGCAAGTTAACACAAACCACAAATTTTGATGTGACTACAATGTTTCTATTATGTATATGTTATTTCATTGCAAAATAATGCTAAAAAATAAACTGAAACAGAAAAGGAAAAGTCACTCTCACATTGCTTTTTGCTAGTGAGGGATTGGTATGCCTTGTCATCCTCTCTAGCCAATCAGTGATCTTCTTTCCCATTGCTATGGTTAGCAACGGGAAAGAAGACTGTGGGCCGTGATGCAAGTACTGTACTTACTTACTGTTAAATGTTGTGACTGAGACTGAAGTCAAAACAATTGATTTAAATGATGGCAGATTCCAATACCACTAGAAAAATTCCTATTATTTAAAAGGAAAAATGAGACTTGCAGGCATTGTTAGAAATCAACTGAATATGACCAATTGTACCCAGCCCCAAGTGGTAGAATCCAGAACCAGTTGATTATGTGCAGAGAGGCCTTTTAAAAGATAACATAATTTGTAGTGGAATGTCATGAAAAGTACAACTGATTTAGGATGGCACTAATGTATGTGCAAATTGATGATGGAATACTTATTTATTTATTTATTTATTTATTTAAATACCTGATTGGAGGCTTCTTCATATGTTCTCCAACAAACGTTGCATTGGTCATACTCATCAAAGTGTTGGCTAAGGAGATTACAGAGAGGAGGTGCTGTGTGGTAACAGCTCGAGACACACCGTATGTGCCTTTTCCCAGCACCTCAGACACAGACATCTTCCTGCCCATTGCATCAGTGGCTCCCAGTGCCATCCTGGCCACAGAGTCCTTGAAAGTGGGTAGCATGAGAGACATGTGGCCTCCTCGGGAGAGCAGACCGAAGGAGACCGGGCAATGGGGCTTCAGCATGCCTAGGAGGTTGAGACAGACATTGTCAAGCACACTGTCAAGCCCCCAGGCATGGAGGCAGGACATGAAGAGCTTGGCAGTGTCCATTGTGAGGTTGTATTCTAGTTGTGTCAGGGACTTGGACTTTGCGTCTTCCTTCCTCTGCCTCCTCAGCTCGTCATCCTCATCCTCGTCATCGTCCAGCAGGTGCTCTTTGATATTCTCTTTGATGGTCTCCTTCACCTGCTTGAGCAGCACGGCCGCCCGCTTCCCCGCCAGGAAGGAGCCCCCCTTGTCAGCACCGCCTGGGGCCTTCTGCAGGCTCTCGGGAGAAATCAGAGTGGGGCAGGGCCTGGAGGCTTCCTCAGTCAACAGCTGGATGATAACAGCCTCCACATCAAAGAAAAGGACGTGCATGTCAGGGTCCATCAGATTTGTCTTCATTGCCTGCACCATCAGTGAGTTGTGCGAGTATTTAGGCAAATTACCCTGGAGAGGAGGGAAAGGGGGAAGGGGGGGTGGGGGGAATAAAGAAAATTAAGAAAAAAAGCCATACTTCCAGACATGAGTATGAGGATATTTAAACTATTTTTTATTCTTCACATAGAAACCATCCAACAATCAGGGTTTGTTGGCAAAAAAAAAAAAAAACAAAAAAAAAAAAAAACATGTGCAACAGAAACAGCACGTGTTTACTATAGTACAGTTACAAAGCTATGTCCCACAATTTCTGCATCCTTTTAGAAATTAAGTTAAGAATATTATGTATACAGTAGCTAGACTATGTGCCTAGAGTACACCACCACCATATTGTGCTCATCTTTAAGTAAATACACACACAGAAACACAAATATGCATAAACAAATACAACACCACAGTTGTGATACCTTTTGAATTAATTAGTTTACTTCACAAACAAGTACTGATTATTTCAAAACAGGCAATTTGTCATGCATTCATTTCTCACAATAAATAAGTAGTAACATCTGTCATATTGACCGACCACAAAATGGTCTCTCACCTTTAGCACCTTTTATAATCCACCACTGGACACTCAATAAGGACCACACTTAACTGAGGGCAAGGAGGCTGTTACTGTTACTGTGTTCAAAAGGCTGTTAGCACCTTTAATGAACATTAGTGATCACTTCAATTTTCAAAAATACGTGCATTCTTTGTTAATGTGAAAATTTAAAAAGATACAAATCCTTATTCATCACAAATTCCAAGGCCAAAATGGCACAAGGCATGACTAGTGAACAGAGCTTTTAAAACATATTAAAAGTCTTCTGAAGATATGGCAGTCTGGATATATTTAGATTTTCAGAAACCAGTTTCTTATATATAGATGGCACACTGTTTCAACTGAAACAAAATAATTTTTTTTTTATTATTATTATTATTTTTTTTTTTTAATGAAGACATATTTGTTTACAATGCCAGCTAACCCATAACCACCACCTCCACAACAAAATGAGGAAGCGAGTGTGTTATTTGCCCTAACAAAAATGTCATTGGAGGTTTATACAGCACAGTGAATGCACTGCCAAGTCTGTGAACACCTTAACTGTGAAAAGCATTATATTTTAGCATTAAATACATGTCACTGCTACAAAAAAAAACTACTTTTTTAGCATCTCATTCTTAAATACAAAATGCATAGCCATCTGTAAGACTCAGTCAAGCTGTAAGATGACATTTTATTACTTACACATGGGATCTGAAACCATTCATTTTGATAGAGTGCTATGTTACGACACAGTGATGGGATACATAAAATACAGAATCACTGTAGAGGCACATGAGAATTTACACGTCACTTGCTAAACAGTATCAAAACGCAATGCCAATTGTATCATGTAAATACACACACACTACTATAAAAAAAAGAAAATAACTTGTGTATTTTTCAGCCAGATATGTCCTCCTAATTCTGTTGATAGCATGTTTCAATCAACTACATCTTCCAGCCTTCCTTTTACACACTGCTGATTAGTTATATTCAATATTGGTATGTCTAGTGAGTGTTATGTGGCCCAAACACAGCATAACATTGCTTTGCTTTCTTCAACAATGTATTAAGGCACAGATTAAATGCATCTTAAGGTGTATGACTTGCAGCATGGAAAACCACTGCCCTCTTCAGTGCTGATGTTGTAACTGCTTTTGATTTTCACATCATCATACTACTGTATACAAACATGATCTTGTTTTTACAGCTAGAGGATAAGGACACCTATCACAATACCATTAAGTGGACATTTAGACAAGAACGTCCCAGCAACAAAATATAACCAACAGCAATGACCCTGATGGCCTTCGTGGTACAAATATGCTTTTATAGTATTTTTTGTTAATACATTTTTTAAAAGAAAAAGGCAATTACAGCATTATCAACTTTGTAGCAGTGCTGGAACAAACACATGCTATGAAATGCTCAATTATGAATTAATATTGTATACTATAACTGCCTATATAAAAGCAGCTTTTGAAAATGTGGGAAGTTGTCAATTGCCTCCATAACCTTTTACAATAAGCACATTATTGCCAAAACTTATTTGGTTTAGCACTGAAAACGCAAACACAGAGTATGCCCAGCGCTCCAGATAAGGTTTTGGGTCTGGGAGTAACTTACCCTCTAATTTTAACAGAGAGAGAGTAAAATGCAACATTACCTTGAAGTCATGAGTAATCTTGATAAATACTGTACTCTAATGGTAAAATCGGGGAGGCATTAAAAAAGAGCTTCCATTATAACTGCAATGTTACTTTGAACTACTATATAACCACACATGTATTCTACAAGGTTCTTTATTGGCTCAGTGCATTTTTTTCGAGGTAACACACCGCCTCTGCAAATTAATTATGTTACTTATATTTGAACATTAAATTCTTAAACTCAGTGAACATGTTACAACTTCAATATAAAGCCATACAGATAAATACAATAAGGAGATGTATTGTTAAGTTACAAACAGTTTTTATGGCTGTTACGACAATGGCTCCAGTTGGATTTGTAGTTGGACCGGGGTGTTTACGCATCAAATTGTCTCATTTTTCTTATACTTACTGTGCTTGGCTGCAAAGACAACAGGGCTAGCCAGAGATTAGATCATGTTTGTTGCCTTGGTTTTCTTGTGTACAGTTCCCTAGTAACTGAAGACATTGTATTCAGGGAGATGTATGTTAGTGGAAGTTTTAGGGGAGGCAGACAAGCTGTGCAGCAAAACTGCTATGAGTATACGTATGCATAACATTTTTATTTTGTACGTATTTCAGATTGTTTAATGCATAAAAATGGCAGGTGCACAACTTATCTGGACTGCTGTGTATGTCATTATTTTATTCCGCAACCGGGTCTCAGAAGCAGCAATTTCCAATAAAGATGATGCTTAAAAGACATTAAATTGGTGACAAAGTGGTGACTACAGCAGCATTATCCTTGATCAGACACAGTTTTAAAAAAATCACTTCAACAGTGCCAGTAGCTTGATATCACCAAATTACAGAGATTTTAGAGACATTTAAACATCTGGAGGACATTAATGCAGTATTGAAAAACCTACTTTAACAATAGAATTGAATCAGTAACTGTCACTGAAGTTTTTTTTTTTTCATTAAGATCATATCTGGCTTGCGTAAGGCAAAGGTGGATAGTAATATAATCCTAGTGTTTATGAATGATGTGCCCAGGCCATGTTATTTTATTTTTTTATTATTAGAAACTACAGTAAGACACAACATTATATTAGCTCAAAGCCATTCACTTAACCAGAACCAAAGTCCAATTCAGATATTGTGCAGGAAGTCTGGCTTTACAAGTTTATAACACCTTGTCATAAATACGTTTTATTAAGCAGAAAGAAAGTACACAGTCCAATTTACTAAGAGCCATACAAACTAGAAATGGGAATTTTTGTAAACAAAAACAAATAAAATAAAAAAAAACAGGCACAAAAAGGTAAAATGTTGTTGTATGGCACACACGACTGAATTTAATCAAAAAAAATGTACAGAACATACATGTGTGCTGAGTATGAAGGCAATATCTTTAAGTGTTAGGTCTTTAGCACCTGAAAACCAAAAAGTCACAATATGACAGCCATCTTTGGTCACAGGTCAAATTGACAGCTAAAAAATAGTTTATGAAATATTGGCAATTGTAGGGATAACATTTGAGAGAATCATGCAAGCTACCCTTATGTGATGCTAAATTGGTCAATTAAAATTCTGAGCTGTTTTTGTAACACAACAAAATATTTAATAATATAATATAATTGAGGGCCTAGATGACAGCAAGCATTCTATGGTCATTATCTGTCATTACATTTCAACAGAAGTGTTTTTGGTTCTGTTCAGCTTTTGTCCTGTGGATTAATGGTTTGTTTTGACAGGAGAAGCTGTAATTTTAGGACTAAGTGCAGTACTGTGACAAATCATCATTTGACCAGAGTAAAAAATATCAATCTAAAGATAGGGGCTGCTGGATGGTGCAGTGTCTTGGCAATTGAATAGGAAGCCTTCCATTTCACTTCTCAACCAACAGTTGGATTCCTAGATTGATTGTAATAATGAACAAAAGGTATGTTGGGGGCCTATGCAGTTCACTGGCATCACAACAGGCACTGCTGTATCTCAGAGTGGATAAGGATTGGGCGAGGACAAAGACAGGACCATTTTACTCCCTAGCTAGAATGGGAAATAATCCATCATTAGTGACGTGTGTGAAAGCTGCTCTCACTATCGTAAATTTGCCCTTTAAAAATGAGACCCAGTACACATAAATAGAGGTTTAAGCATTGACACGCACTTTTTAATAATACAAAATGAACAAAAACAAAATAAACACCTTTAGCCCCTATTGTGCATTGTTTGACTTAGACCTTTTTATATCACTTCATAGCAGAGTTGTTTTTTTAGGATATCATGAAACAAAACTCTCTCTACAGCAGCTACTGCATACACCAATATGAGTACCTGCACTTTTTTGTTGAGAATTTCACCCCTGGTCCCAAGGATAGCAAAAAATCATATTATAACTGGAAAATACAACAAATGTATATATTTCATATTTTTAGTTTAAATCTTACATGGCTTATATTGCTCTACAAACTATATTGTCCTTTTTTACTTTGTCTCACATCTCATAGTTGATTCCCATTTTTCCAAGTTATCAAACTACGAAGATTTAAATTATTGTACACTGTTCCGTAACACAAAAAAAAAAAATATATATATATATATATATATATATATATATATATATATATATATATATGCTTATAACTATTTACATGTGCTTGATCACATAAGTATAACTATTATGAATTAAGTAAATTTACAGTATAATAGTAAATCTCAAAAAACTAACTTCTAAATCTTTTGTAGTCATTTTTTGTATTACTTTAGTATAAATACATGTTAATTTGGATTCATATGTTGTTTTTTTCTGACTTTATGTGAACGAAAAGACACAAAAAGCCCCCGTTTTCTCATTGGAAATAGTGATGTTTTGAAATTTACCTGTCCTGGTCACAAAAGCAAAGTTTGTGGGGAATAATAGCCATTTTCTATACTTTTGAGGCATAAGCAATTAGGAAATAATACTTGCTACCCAGGAACAAAAATTGTGTTACACAGTGTAATTTAAAACATTTTACAACATTATTGTACTGTATGAAACAACATTAACGCAGCAATGGCCAAGAATGACCACCCAGGCTTCAGTGGAGCTTTTCCCAAAGACTTATTAAAATGAGTTGAAGTCAACTGTTAATTGTGGGGTCCCACTCCTGCAAGAAACTCCATATAAATAGAAATGATACGTTGCCGGGGATCCCCACAGGGCGCTGCCACTGGGTGAGCAGGATGAGTCATACAGCTTGGACGGCACCAGTTCGTGTCCGGGATGTGCTAAGAGTCCAAACTTTGCTGAGGACTCCGAAGGGGAAGTCACATTGGCTCTGATGCTCCCAGGGTGGGGGATGGGAAAACGGGAGGGATTCAACTGAGAACCCTACTATCCAGACACTGAGCACATTCAGAGTGGATAAAAAGCAGGGCTGATCTCTGTTCTCCACGATCAGTAGCCCGTCCAACTCTGTCTGGACTGCGCAGCATAAAAACGATTCTGGCTTTAGGCTTGTGAGATAGGAGGACATTCACACACCCTCAGAACGTCTGTACTGTGTGGGGGACTTGCTGCGGTGAGGAGAAAACATAATTGGACATTCCAAATTCGGGGAAAAATAATTAAAAAATAAATAAATAATTGGTCACTAAAATAAATGAATGAATAAATAATTAACAAATAAATAATAAGCTGTTAAATAAAGGGCTATTCACACTATGCCATTTACTCACTGTGATTTCTAGGTTAAAAAATTGAACGTATAGAATGGAATACTACCTTTCACACTTGAACAAAATCGCTGCAAAACAAAATGCGAAATTCGTTGCGAAAAAAATTGAAAGAGGTTTGTTTTCTGGATGAAAAAGGCCGCAATCACCCTGTCCTGCCAAATTTGGATATGCTCTGCAGGCAATATGGATCTAAAGCAAGCTGCCACATGGTTATTGCTCCTAAGAAGAGAAAGAAAGAGCTACACAAACGTCTATGTATGTGTATAGTGTATCCTACAAATGCTGTTGTATTTATTTACTTAGTTATGAAATTGAAGGTTCACACATATACAGTGCCTTTTTTCACCTTTTGTTGCCTTATAGCCTGGAATTAAAATGCATTATTTTTTTTTTTCTTCATTTACTTACACATCCTACCGTACAACTTCCAGTGAAAAAAATATTCTAGAAGTTTGTAGAAAATTAAAACTGAAATAGCTTGTTTGGATAAGTGTGCACCCCCCTTGTAATAGCAATCCTAAATTAGCTCAGGTATAACCAATTGCCTTCAAAATCGCTCACCAAGTTAAGTGGCCTCCACCTGTGTTAAATTGTAGTGATTCACATGATTTTAGGATAAATTCAGCAGTTCCTGTAGGTTTCCTCTGCTGGGTAGTGCATTTCAAAGCAAAGACTCAACCATGAGCACCAAGGCGCTTTCAAAAGAACTCTGGCACAAAGTTGTTGAAAGGCACAGATTAGGGGACGGGTATAAAAAAAAAAATATCTAAGGCCTTGAATATCCCTTGGAACACGCTCAAGACGATTATTAAGAAGTGGAAGGTGTATGGCACCACCAAGACCCTGCCTAGATCAGACCGTCCCTCCAAACTGGATGACCGAGCAAGAAGGCCTCTATAAAAGTCTTTCTTCCTGTGGTGCAGTAAATAAACAAGGTGTTAGCAGAGTTCTTCAAAAGAAACCAAGCACGTAAATGATGATTTGGAACAGCCAGTGGCTAGTATCAATTTCAGCTAAACCTGTAATCTACAGCCTCTCTCAGAAGATGGGGCGAAAGAGTAACAGGAAAACAGAAAACACTTGAACATGTTCTTTAGCATTTTCGGTACCTTCCCTGATTGCACTGATTACCAAGTAGACATCAGGATCTGATTGGAAATAAATGGTCTTACTTATAGTAATAGAGACTGCAGCTGATCATAATTACAACTGTTGTTTAACTATTAACAGTAATATCAACATGAACAGCCCCTACAATAAATGATCGTCTACTTTGCAGTACAGCAATCTGATGCACATCATATTTTCTTAAAATCACCAAGTTCTGCAACTCAGTACTGTAATGCTTGCTAAAAAATGTCATAACCCCTTTCCATCACAACTGGATTGTAATAGAAAACTAACACTTACCTAAATTTTGTTCCACACCTAGCAGAGGGCAGTAGATGTGTATAATGGCCGCTGTAGTCGGATATGCCAGTGCCCATTAAATATAAACATTGGTATATCCCAAGATAACATGGATAGCCTAACCACTTCCCATCACAAGATATATCTAGATATATAATACAGTGACTAACATACAGTATATACAAGTGCCTCCACTATATCCCCGTTGCCAGGGGATAACCATAATTTCAGTTAAATAATTTTAATAAATGATTGTCAACTACTGTAGGAAAAATATTAATGGTTACTCTCAGATGTTCCATTGTCACTAATTACTCAACTTGTGCTAACTGACTCAGTTCTACAGCTATCTTGTGTCTGTCTAAGTGTAAATAGTTTTGAATGGCATGTTCATATATTGTTTGTTTTACAGATGTATCTCACTGCCTTTTCTTAAATGTAATGTAATTTTGGATATGCTTTGTATACCTAAGTATTTTGACCTGATCAGAGCAGCTCTCAGCTCTAGCTGTCAGATTGTCCAGACCTTCACCACACAAAGGTAAGACTAACTGTAAGAGCCAGAGAGAAAGGTTATTGTATACCGATACAGTGTATTAGCAGAAATTCAAAATAAACTTAATTCACTAGATGATGCTGACTCTTTAAATCAAAACAGACATATGCCTGACCTTGTCCGGTCCTCACGACTGCCAGTTTCTTCAAATCGTTTGATGGTCTTGGCCACAGCAGTTACAGACACTTGTAACACTTGCTTCAGACTGAAATCTCCTTGCTTTGTGTGACCATTTCATTGAAATTGACAAGATTTATATTTTCATTTAAAAATTAAATTTTTGAATGCAATTATCAGCTTATATAAGTACACATATCACATAATAAAATATTAAGTGTTTATAGACAAGTTTATACAGTTAGAAGCATAGATAATCATGAAAAACCTGGTTTCAAGCAGGTGTACTCAAACTTTTGACTGGTACTGTGTGTGTGTATGAATAGATATATATATAAAAATCTAATTTTTTTTTGTCCTACTAGTGCAAGAAGGCTGCCCACACAGCTAACTTGTTAATTCAGCAGAGTGCAATCCTTGAGCAATATTTCTGTTTAGATCTATGCTGGCCATACGTCATCACCAAAACCAAATTGCTTCCAAAACGTGTCTTCTCTTCCTAGTTGTCACTTAGAGCTCAGGAATCCGTAGCATAAACACAACAACAAACAGACAGCACATTATAACCATTAGTGGCGTTTTAATCTCTGGGTTATGCTGGGAAAGTTTATTGCCATGTAAAATCAATACATTTAATAAAGCTTTCCTGCCCCCCTCCCCTTTCTCTCAGACATTCGCAAGCCAGAAACCATAATTTCGATCTGCTTCTGACTCTCAGTACTTATTTTTTGTGCCTTGAGCCTTATGATTACCTCCACCCCACCCCCCTCCACACACACCATCTTCTGCCCTCTTGCAATTCCTCCAGCACTCAAAGGTGCAATGCAATCAGCACTAACGCTGCAAACTACAACCAGGTCACAGAGCGGGCAGCTAGAGCCCCGACCACAGAAGCAGGAAAGATCAAACTAATTAGACAAAATCTGTGGCAGGCTAGAGGAAAGGTCAACAATTTTGTAACACTGTCAGCATAAAAAAAAGGCTTTAGATTCCCTTTATTTGGAGGCTCAGCCACACCTGTGATATCTTTAAGGTCATCTATCACTTTGCCTCCTCTTTTACATCTGTGAATTTTAACATCAGCATATAACTAGAAACACACAGACTTTCATTTTGGCTCATGCTTATTTTACAGGCAAGTTTTATTGACTGTCAGACACATGATTGTTGGATGACTGTTGGATGATTTGGTTCCCTTCATTTCATTACAGAAAATTACTGTAGTTTCAGAATAGAACACGCATCCATATACATATAATTGAGGCTGATACGTGGAATGCATCGGAGCATGTTATCTGTGATTTATTTAAGAGATGTTAAACAGTTTTATGAAAATAAAGTTTATACAGTCATTCAAATCTAATGGTTTCATTACTAAAATATTTCTAAACTTCACTGCGCACAGACTAGCCAACCCGGAAGTACCTGAATCTTCTCTGCGTCTAAAAGCATTAAGTACGATGTCATGCTGAATTTTGCATAAAAAATACAAAAAATGTAAAGAACAACTGACGCATGTGCATATCTCAAAATAATGCCAATGGTGCTTAATGCAGCGTGGAAATAACGTTTGGTACCCTGTGGCGAGTACCACATAATGTTTTTCACTTGAAGGGCAGTATGCCTGGCCAGGCAAAACACGTTCTGAATGGAAAAAAAAAAATATATAAACGTGTATCCCGTTTAAAAAAAAAAAAAAAAAAAAAAAAAAAAAAAAGAAGATGCTGTTTCTTTGTTAGTTGATGCACGCACTTTTTGAAAACAATATATAGTTTCTGGTAAGGAATTTGGCTGGGTACAGGAAACAGGTGAAGAAACCGGTGCATAAGAGAGAGGGTACAGGTTGTGGATTTGTTGTTTTTCATTGATTTATAGCTATTGAATGTTTGAAGTACATTTGTTAAATCGCGTTCTTAGAAAAAGAAAGACGGAAGGATATGAACACAGAATGGTGAGCGAATATGCTGTTGCGCTGGTTTTAGGGATGGGTCGGTATACCGGTTTTTCAGTTTACCGCGGTTTAGGTTCACTACGGTATTAATACTGTTTCTTTTATTCTAAACCTCAATTATCATAATTCGGTTATACACCGGTTAATGCATTTTTTCAGCTGCAAACACGCTTCTTCTAAATCAAGCGATGGTACTTGCAACCTTAGCAAAGTGTCTGATTAAGATCTTTTTGTGAATTGATACTGTATTCTGATAATGGTTTTGAAGGAAACTGTCAACGACACAGAATACACGTTTCAATTGCTGTGTTCTGTTACCCAGAGCTTGCTGCGCCAGCTGCTCTTGAGTGGTGTCTTTCTGACGTCACACGCAGCTTTTAGAGAAATGCCTTCTCCAAACCATGCAGCATAGCACACATTTTCAACATGTTATATTTGCCTGGATTATCAACAGTCAGCTTAATGTAATAGATGAGCATTAACTTTACTGTAAAATTATACATCACTTATCACAGATTTAGTACATTATGTGTTTTTTTTTTTTTTTTTATAATCGATTTATTTATTTAATATAGTGTGGATAAGGCTGTTCACGGCTCCATTGTATAATGATAAAATGTTGTTCGCCTCCACTAACAAGGTGGCAGCAGTAGTTTTAGTGGTTATTTGCATTACGATTTGAAGGTCACTCATGATTTCTGCATCGTCCCTCTGGTTCACAGCCGCAGCCAACCTCCCGCAGTAACATTTCAAAGCTGCACTGAGCTTTGTAGAATCTACATAAATTTATGTGGGTGTTGATTGACGTCTACAGCGCATCTCCAAAATTCTGGGTAGCACTGTGCAGAACTGCAGAAATCTGCGCTATAAGAACACGACCGACTCAAACAAAACTAGCACAGACCTGCGACTGCAGCAGGATAGCCTACTTATTATCAACGTAGTTTTGTTTAAACTAGTTTTAACAGTATTCCAATTTTTTTAGGTAAGTGAAGAATTTATTTATTTCCCCCCCCCCCCCCCCCACAAATTCCACGTGTAATCACTGGAAGCTTACTTGTGCAATGTCGTAAATGTAAATCCAATAACACGTTTTACTATACAAAATACATTTTTTTTTGGCTATACATATTTTATTTATCTGGTTGAAAAAAATAAAGACTCATCTCTGCTCTTAAATAATAACCTGTATGGTTATTACTTTACTAATTTGTTTGTTTATTTAATTTTATACATTAAAATGTTTTAACAAACTACACCACCATGTCATTTTGAGCAAATAATAGATCTTAATACTGTTGTAGGATAACATTGAGAGTGTACATCTTTAGTGTTTTTTTTTTTTTCTTTTTTTAAATTATTATTCTGATTTGTCTTTATAAAAAAGAAACATAACAAGTTTTTTGGCAAAGTAAAATACTAAATACCAAATGTTTAAATCATTCCATGAAAGGAAGTGTGTTTTGTTGGCTTTATTTTTGTGAATTACAGTAATTTAAAGTGATTTACATTAGTCTTTCTTCATTTCAGCCTTTATTTGATAACTTGCACGATGTACTGTAAACCGTGATATTAAGGTTACCACGGCATTTTTTTTTTTAACGGTTATCATAAAAGTTTTAAACAGAAAACAAAACACTGAACAAACAAAACAGCATGTTGGTCAAAATAAAACAAACAGTGGACAAACCCAAACAAGTATAGGAATTGTTATATTTTAGATTTTAAATTATTTCTCCTCTCTCTCTATCCCATTCTCCACAGTGAATACCCAACCTCAAGTGTGCCTCTATATATAGTGCCTTGCAAAAGTATTCAGATCCTCTCAGTTTTCATATTTTGTTCCTTTCAAGCTTGCAGTCATGACACTTTGAAGTTAATTTGAAGGAAGTTATATACACAAGCTACTCCACAAATTCAAAGCAAAAACAAAAAGAAAGAAGTAAATAGATAATTAATATGAAATAAAAATGGAAAAGCCATGACTGTATAAGTATTCAAACCATTGCTGTGGCAAACCTAAATTAATTAAGGTGCACAAAATGACCTTAACAAGCCACACAATTCGTTGAATGGCCTCTGTCTGTGTGCAATATTAGTGGTTCTCATGATTTCAGAATAAAAACACCTATCTCTGCGAGGTTCCTTGGTCAAGCAGTGAATTTCAAGTAAAGACTAAACCATGAAGACCAAGGAAATTTCAAAGCAAGTCAGAGACAAAGTCATTAAAAAGCACAGATCAGGAGAAGGGTACAAAATATCAAAGTCTCTGAATATCCCTGTGAGCACAGTTTACTCAATCATCAAGAAATGGAAAGTGCATTGTACCACCCAGACACTGTCTAGATCAGGCCGTCCCTCCAAACTGAGCAGCCAGGCAAGGAGGAAACCTGTGAGGGATGCCACTGTGAGGCCAACGACAACTTTGAAAGAGCTACAGAGCTCAATGGCTCAGATAGGAGAAAATCTGCATCAGTCAACAAAATCCAGAACACTTCACAAAAGTAGCCTGTATGGCAGGGTGACAAGAAGGAAGCCATTACTAAAAATAAGCCATCTCAAAGCCCACATGGAGTTTGCAACAAAGCACCCGAGTGATCCTGCCAAAATGTGGCAAAAGGTATTGTGGTCAGACGAGACAAATTTGGAACTTTTTGGTCTAAATGCCAAGTGTTACGTTTGGCGCAGACCCAACACAGCACATCCCCCAGTCAACAACATCCCTACAGTCAAGCATGGTGGTGGCAGCATCATGCTATGGGGATGCGTCTCCTCAGCAGGGACTGGAAAGCTTGTTAGAACTGAAGGAAAAATGGATGAAGCAAAGTACAGGCAAATACTAGAGGAAAACCTGTTTCAGTCTGCTAAAGACTTAAAACTGGGGCGGAAATCACCTTTCAGCAGGACAATGATCCAAAGCACATGGCCAAAGCTACAATGGTGCTAAAATACTTATGCAATCAACACATTTCAGTTTTTTTTCTTCAGTTTTTGCTGACATTTACTGTAACTTATCTTACCCTTAGAAGTCTTCAGTTTGAGCATTCAAGTTTTGAATAAAATATTAAGTTTAAAAAAATGCATATGCATCATTTTGTAATTTCACAAAATTGGACACCATAGGAAGGGTCTGAATAATTTTGCAAGGCACCGTATATACAGCTGTGCCAGGATTTAACTTCTAATTAATCATTTACTTGAATCCCGTCACGTGAACTAATTTGTGCAATCCCTGTGCCTAAATACAAATATACATACCACATACAACATAAAACACAAAATACACACAGGAGCGGGCACCCCACTACAGTGTCGGGTTTGCCTACGAGACTAATAATGATTGATATGTATAGGGTTTGTTGTACCTTTATAAAAAATAAACTTGATTATACAGTGTTTGTATTTTTAGCAGTATTACCAATAAAAAGCATGTCTCTGCAAGCATACGTGATTTATTTATTTTTACATCACACAATATTGCGAAATGGAAATTATTATCAATACCAAACGATATTGATATGTCGAAATATTGATATTGAGGGTTTCCCCGAATGGCTCACCTGGTAAAAGCACTACCACGCGGCATGCAGGGTGAGTCATGCACCCAGATATTGCAAGTTTCGGAATCCTTGTTGTTCCGAGCAACATTTGTTCCATAACACGGATTGCTCACACAGACTTGATGTCTTCAGCAGTGTGACCATGACGGGCTACTGTAAATGCAGTGGTGTTAATGCAAATACTTCTTAAGTATTCTACAAACCGGTCCACTAAACGCTTTTTAGTTTCTCCAATATACAATTTGTTGCATTTCTTGCAGATAATGCAGTAAGTAGACTATTCCTTTAGAGGTACATGTAAAATGTTCAAATGTAGAATGTTGAATGAAGACTTAATGCCTCTAATCTCTGTTTCAGAATGAAAGGCACATATCCATGTAATACACCACGATGTAATATCTGTAAATACATTCATTTTGAAACAATCTGAAACTAAATAACTTGGTTATTTAAAATAGCACAAACATGTTAATGTGTGCAGTTGTTTATGTTACTGTTAGCATAACTGTAACTGTAATTATAACAGAACAAAATATAATTGTAATTGCTATTTTAAGGACAAATTTGCTGAAATTGTAATTAGAACTGTAACTGACCCCAGGTCTGCTCCAAGGCAGGCTCAAGACATGCTAACAGAGCAACACTGGGAAGCTCACAGGTTTATTTACTATGTTTAAATTAATAACTTCTTTCTTCTTCCCTTATCTTTCTTTGTATACTTTGGTTTCTGTTCATCAGTTTCTAACATTGTAAAAGGGGTACTTTTTCTCCCTGCCAACATTATTTTTTTTGTATTGTGTCAAAAAGCAGTAGAATCTGTGGCTTTGTGACAGACGCCCCCAGAACTGTAAATGCTCTAATACTCTAGGCTTAGGGCCTTAAATAAAGGTGTAAAGAGCTGTCCCGCAGCAGGAACAGTGAGACACAAAAGAAGATTTTCATCAGATTATCTCCACTGATTATCCAACTTTATCTCAGATGAAACTGTCCAACTCAAAAAAATGAGGTCTACCATTAACCCCTACTGTGATTTAAACAGGTGGATTGTCTCTGTGTCCACTGCAGGTAGACTTTCAAGTGGGAATGATAAGTGACTTTGTTGAGGATTGCTGATGCCATAAAACTATTTTGAATATATAGTGGTTCTGATTACTTACTGTAAAGAAATAGTGGTCCTGACACAAGAAATGCAATGTCAGGATGTTCTGGACCACACATCTTTCAAAACTGAGGAAGAGAGTGCTAAATGGATATTGCAGGAACAATAAATGAAAGTAAAACATGTCAAGCCATTCACTTTCTGACAACTGCTTACTTATACACATACTGCATATCACATGGTGGCCAAATCAGTGCATAGTACATGTACGTCACTGCCTGTGGATGCCTCCACACCATTTCCCGGGGATAAATCCACCACACCACACGGCGATGCCTCCACCGCCCGGGGATGTGTGCGGACGGCGTCCTACAGTATTATTTATTATTTGAGACCGGCAAATAGCCATTCTCGTACAACGTGACTGGCATAGATGAATTCCCCATCTTAAGTAGCTTGTGGGAATGTAGGTGGAGCCTTAATAAGGTAACTACTTAATGGGTAATTAAGGCTCCAGCCACTGTCTAAAAGACCCACTCTGAGTTTAAAAGAGTTGTGAGGAGACTTAACTCTTGTGTGTTTTTGTTAAAACTGTGTATTTTTGTTATTTAATAATACACTGCTTCAGCAGTATACAAAAAATATACCCCATATCATTTGTTTGTGCTGCTTTCTGAACCTGACGTCACCACCCACATGCACCACTCTAGCCATCCGACAATGCCCCGCTTCTAGGGGGCAAAACAGCAAATCTAACACTTTAATGTAGAGCTAAGACTAGGTTGTGATGATTAAGAGCCATTTTAGAATTTGTTGCAAATTTCCAACTCCAACTTCCAAAAAGGAACAAACAATTTTATTTCTCTCGCAGTTCTCGAATCAGTGTCACTCTGGTTGCCTACGGTGCCCTACATAATGGCAAGATTTTCAATATTTTTTTGTCCATTATTTATTAATTGCAACAATTAATAATAAACATGGCTCTTTGTTAAATTGAATAAAGGAAGACAATGCAGAACTGACCAAAATCATAAGAAAATGATCAATAATCAGCATGACAGATTAAGTCGCTGAAACTTAATTGCAACACTGCTATCAATTAAATAATAATATAAAACACACAAAATTAGGTGCCTTTTACTAGAAACTTTTGGGGCAACAAAAAACAGCTATTCCATGTAACAGAAATACTTAGAAGGTGAAAATGCTGTCATTCTGGATGATACTTTCAACAACTCTTGTTGTAAAAAAAAAGCATTAAATTAACTAACAGAAAGATTTTGTACTAAATTGAAGTCATTGCTCAATGCCATGTACAAAGACATATAAATGATTTCTCATGAAAGCTAAAATTAAAAAGACAAAGGAAAGGAAAAAAAAAGTAGAATCGTCTCCAGACAGACAGTCTTAAAGTTATTTAATCATCCTTTTTTTAATAATTATTTTCCTAGCATGTCCCTTACCAGTGGTATTTGGGGAAACTATGTAATCTAAGGGGCGTTGCTTTCTTGGTAATTGTTTACAAGAGTCACTATCTTTCCAGCTATAGCTGCAATCACTGCACAGTAGGGATCAAAGAGAATTCCCCAGCGAGATGGCCAGCATGCATTTTTCATAAAGAGATTATCCCCTAGCTTGCTCAGCTCATTCAGACATTTTTTTTTTCAGAGTTGGCTGCACAAAAATCACAAATGTCCCACAGATAGAAACATTAAAAAGGATCTACAAATCTACAAAACCAGGTTATGGGGCAAAATGCAATTTCCACGTACTTACACATACGGTATATATGGAGGAACAAAATTACTGCAAAACAAACGTACTGTATTGTACATCATAATGTGTGGTCCAGGGTTTACATAACTGATTATGTGGATGTACAGTATTGTACTTATAATACATAAAATGACAGTACTCATTTGCATAGATAAAACCAGAGTATTGAGGATGACTACAATACTTACTGTGCAGTATATGTGTACTGGATCATGTGCGAAGTATGTGCCAGCTTACAATTACTTCAGCTTTTATTTTTTTTACACTCTATAATGTTGAAGTTATGCCTGCTTATACTTTGCATTTTACATTTTTTTGTGAAACAATTTGATACAGGGTTGTGCCATTATTAGATTTACATCCACCGTGTTTTAAATATTAAACAGAGTAACTACGGGGTCTCCAAAGTGGCACATCCAGTAAAAGCGCTACACGTGGAGCGCAGAATGAGTCCTATATCCTGAAGATTGCAAGTTCGAATCCAGCCGACCGTGACCGGGGGTTCCTTTGGGGCGACGCACAGTTGGCAGAGCACCACCCGGGTAGGGAGGGCTTGGGTCGGCAGGGGAATCCATTGTTCACCGCACAACAGCGACCACTGTGGCCGATAGGGTGCCTGTGGTTCTGTAGTGGAACCGCCAGATCTGTGTTATTCTCTGGTACTATAGGTCTGGTGACCTCGCTGTGGATTTGCAGTGCGAAAAATTAGATTGGCAGGAGCCCGTTTCGGAGGAAGCGTGTTCCAGCCACCGTTTCCCGAGTCGGCAGGGGTGTTGCGAGCAGTGAGCCGAGGATACAGATAATAATTTGGCATACAAAATTGGGGCGAAAAACCGGGGTAAAAAATTGGCGATGACTAAATAAAAAAAAAAAAAAAAAAAAAAAAACATCACTCTGATACACCTTTTTTTGTCAATTGTGGTGAATACTGAAAAGAACTACACCTTTTCATTGTGTTGATACTGAGAAGTCATTGGAAGGGAGGCACCCATACTAAAAACAGTACAAGATATGCATCTGTGAAATATTTTGATTAAAACCTAAAACACAAACTGAAACAAGTACATTTTTGTACCCACTACATACCTGCTCAAAGGCAAAGGAGAAAACACATTCCTTTGGTGTGCTAAAATCCTGGGTTATATACGGTATCACCATGGACTCCTGGCAGTACTCATTTGGAAATATACATTGCTGACATTTTTTGAAAACACAGCAAAAAAAAAAAAAAAAAGGAATCTGGAGGAAAGGGCAAAAACATAAAAGGGACGAAGGGTCTTACTTTGTCTGACGCCTCGGAGGCCAGCAGATTGGTAGCGAAGGTCTGGAGTTTGTGATGAGCCACGTTCTTCAAGGCAGCCAGGCTGCGGCGGGTCATGGCCTGTTTAAGGTTGACAGCGGGGTGGCTGAGCGAATCTACAGCTGCTGGAACAGCCTCATCACAGGCATTAAGGATCTCCACCGCAGTGATGCCCATTACACAGCGATCCAACGCACCTGCAGAGAACAAAATAATTTTGAAACATCTAGAGGAAGACTATGTTAACTTAATTCACAAGCAAAGTATTTTTTTTCTAATTTGACACTGCCGTAAAGACTGATGTAAAGTGGAATATGATTCAATATGCGTACCAGTAACAAGCAATTGTTTATTTATAGTTTCGTAACAATTTGATTTTACTTTCACAAATAAACTTGCAGACAAATGTTAGTCTTCGTAAAGGATAATTATAACAAAGGAAATAACATTACGATTTAAGAACATTAAGACAATAAAAACACACAAGTCATCTTGTAAGACCTTCGGGACAACAGTGAACATATATCTATAAAACAGGCATGTTTTAGTGTAATTCTTTCCCATGTGACCTCTCTACTCCC
This sequence comes from Polyodon spathula, assembly GCF_017654505.1. Lineage (NCBI taxonomy): Eukaryota > Metazoa > Chordata > Actinopteri > Acipenseriformes > Polyodontidae > Polyodon > Polyodon spathula. The sequence continues at coordinate 36,320,830 of NC_054534.1, forward strand.
CAGCCAGGGATGAGACATTTGGATTGTAAAAATCCTACTAAAATTTCCCTAATCAGCTCTCTGGGGCTGTAACCTACTCAGCAATAGGCCTTTAAAACTGGGTTTAACAGCCTGCATAAACAGGCTAATGCATCTAATGTAGTTATTAAAATACTGACATTAAACATCAGTCTTATTCAACAGCAAACGTCTCAGAAGTAGCTGGAACACAAAGCATGCTAAATAAAATCTGAACCTAGCAAAATCATGGCAAATACAGCACATAAATCATTTGCCAGGTTGTTAAAACAAGAGTAAGAGAAAAAGCTAAATGGTATCATAACAAATACATGACAAAATGGAGCATAGTGAATAAAACAGATTTTTTTTTTTTTTACAATGTGTTCATTTTAGTTCAACAACAAAATTACTGTTAATGTCACACAATTCATTTAAATAAAAAGTAACACAAGAGGATCTAAAATCACTACAAAATAATAATGAATATAAATATGAATAAGTATGTATATATTTGAGTTTTACACTGTCAAACTGAAAATAATGATGAAATATCTATAAATGAATTTACTGTATACAAGTTATAATAGAAACATACTATACAATAAGAACTGTATATAATAATGCTGGGCTAAGAAGTAAATGTGTCCCACTCTCTGGAAAAGGAACGTCTTTGTGATAGTAAATATAAATAGTAAGCATTTTACTGGTTCTTACATATAACTAAAAGGAACATATTAAAATTCCTCATCAGAGTAAGGGTCAGCACTCATACACATTTACTTTTTCATTAACGTTTAGACAGCTGTCTATAATATAGTATGGGCTATTTATTGGGTGATTCAAAACATAATCTACAAATGGATCCCACCCTGAACTTCTCAGATTTCAACCAAAATGATTTTGGCCACAGTGGAGTGTACATTGGGCCATCTTATAGTGCCATATCCCCCTTAATTTTTTTATGTCTTATCAACAGTTTAGCCAATGAAACTTGAGAAAATGGTAGGCATATAGAACACAAAGTTCTAAGAAAACGCCATAAAACTTACCATACTTTTAGAACTAAAAACAGTTTTGAAATTAGGTTTAATAGCATACTAATTCTCAGTTTCAACATGTATTTACATGGTGAAACATTTCAGTTAGTCCAAGTTCAATACTATTTCAATATTAGTTCTTGCATACCAGTATCCATCTGCCAGACATAAACTGATCCATCTGAACAGCCCACCACCAGGTAGTCATCTGAGGGCCTCCACTTTATCACTTGAATTGGGAAAAGATGACGAGACGCAAGCATGATGCACTTCCTCTCACGCAGGCTCAGGAGTCCCACCGAGTGATCGCTGGCCACAGAACAGACACAGTGTTGAACTCGTGTCTGCAACAAAATAAAAATAACATTAAAATAATAAACTGCTCACACCAGTCTGGAAATTACTTATGTTCTTCCCAGAGAAACCTACACTATTTTGAGGGTCTGAAATAGTCTTTCACTACAGGGTGAATTTTTATTAATACCACTTTTTCCTTATTGTCACAAGCCACGTCACATAGGTGTTCACATCAAGAAATTTAACATTGAATAGAACATTTAAATATTTTTCAAAAAACTTCAAAGGCATCCCTCACATTTTATACCTTTTCAGTGACCGTAATGTAATACATTATTGTTACAAACACTGCCAAAGATTACTGTGAATAAATACAAATCAAATATTTACTGGCAAAGAAAAGCAAAGACAGCTCCGCCACTGCATACATTAATTGAATTGGCCCCAGTATTGCATATTGCAATTTCTTAATAACATTATTCAGACTATCACAAGCAAATGTCAAGAAGCAAATCTGTTTCCTTGATTCAACCACAAGAGAAATCCCTTTCTGAAACCTGAAAATTACTTCTGAAGACACCTTCATGTCAATTCAGGTTTCCGGTGTGTGACGCACTGATGCACGAGTCCTTCATTTGCAATTTATTGGTGAATTTATTCCAAGATACTGCTTAACATTTTGGCAATATACAGATAAGCTGATCACTGGCAAGTTCACTTCATTACCAGTTTGTTGTGCTTCTGTTATATTATATAAAAGCAGAAAAATGAAAAAGGACATGAACACCAAATCAACTGAAACTAAAAAGATGAACTGATCAAGTAAAAAGAGACTTAACAAAGCAAACGCAAGGGTAAAAGGTAAAGGCTTGGTAATTGGTCTCAGTTTCAATTATGCAGACAAGCAATAAGTGCTATATTATACCACAAAAATACAATACCACTACTAAGCATGTAATTCTTGCCAGTCCACTGTGTTTATGTACAATACACCGGTAAGTATCACTCCAGTAGATTTTGTACATACAGTAATAGCAATTCTACAATACATTATCAATGTACTGTATTTGGCATTGACTTCTGAGAGAGACTTCCTCATAAGACCTTAATACGTTAAAAAATATATATAAAGGTTCTGGAGTGGTAGTAATGAAAAAAGTTGATTACATGAAAGCAGTAAGGGCTGAATTGTAAAATATAAATACATATGAAGTACAAACTAATAACATTAATATCGTATTATTATAACGTATGTTGGGTTATAAATTGTGCTAACAATCATTCGCATTGGGTGTTTATCTTTGTGCATTTTTGGGTTACCTCTAACCAAAACTGTTCTTGGATTTTGAGGGAACATGTCATTATATAATGCTTTTGATGTAAGTCAATTTTTATAGAATCTGTCTGCTAAAATTCTCACTTATTTTATTATAGCAGACAGCTTCTATAAATATTGATTTATATCAAAAGCATTTTTGATATAACGACTGCCACCACACTGCCTCCTCATAGGTTATGTCTATGCAGGTAACAGTCAACGTTGTTAAGAATGCTTCAAAGAGAACTGACAATTCGAAAGGTGTTTGTAAAGGTCTTTTTCAGATACCTGGTGAAATTCCCTTGTTTCTTCCACTGAATGCAAATATGATTTTGTGAGGATATCAGTAAGTGTTTTTCTTCTTGTAGCCCTATTTTCATTTTCTTGCTCTTTTAAAAAGATTTGTTTAAATTCTTCTGTTATTGATGTGAACTTTTTTTGTTTGTTTTAATTATCCATATCTTTGTTTTGAATGTAGCCTATTCCCTGCTTTACAGTGCATGTTGTAATTAGTGATAAACATGGCGGCTGTTGACACTATCCCGCACTACACAGTGGAGAAGGTAAGGATGTAGGAATATGAACAAAATATTAGCCATGTTCTGATGTAAATAATATCAGGATTCATTTTTTCCAGTTTAGGGGTCTGCTGCCATGGTAACAGCATGCATCCATGATGTTATATATTAGCTCAAAGAGATCAATAGGTTAATTTCTTAATCTTTTGGGGAAAATGCCTCTGTCATATAGAAGCACTACATGCAAAACCTGTTGTAGAGAGGGATTTTGTTTACACAGAACATCCCACGATATGCAATATCACATTTACAAGATTAGCAATGTGTGACGTGTGGAGGAAAATGTACAATATTCTTTAAAAACTGCATGTCAAAACAAAATTACAATACCACAAGTACATATTATTTAGAGCAAACAAGTTTATTTTAAGAGATGTTCACGATCTCTTTAAATTAAACTTTGATTGTTTTATTGCTTTTTGTGTGTACATATTGATTGCAGTCTCCAGACTGTAATATGAATGGACACTCACAAACTTTGTGGATTCATATTTGATTTTTTTTTTCTTCCGATTTCAACTCTTTGTGGACACTGTCTATCACACATCACCTACTTATTAGACAATTTGGCAGTCTGAGCTCACAGTGGGAGAACATACAAAGCGCATAGGGCATTTAATGTGCAATGACTCACTTTCATGACATTCATTTGTAGGCCTCTTTTTTTCTATTTCTAACAAGTTCTTACAAATTTATTTGCTTTTCAGTGTTTGTAGTAATTATTTGGTGTTACCTGAACTAATACAGAATGTGTAAGATATTCCATATATTTAAAAGCAACTGGAAGAACACACTTACTATAACATTACACTATGAGAATAGCATGCACACCTTTAGGGAGCCTGTCCTGGCGAGGGATAATTATTTTTTTATTATTATTTCTAATATATTTAAAGTATTTTTGTCCTTCGCACAATTGTTACCTATTGACACAGTAACGTGCAACAACTTCCACTGTATTCCTGTTGCCAGGAATATGCATCCCCAGCAAGGAATAATGTATAAAAATAAAAAAGATATTACCAACTGTAACTAAATGTGACATACTATAATGGATTCATGTCTGGTCTTGTTACCAAATAGACTTGCTTTGGTGAAAATGGGTTCAGTCGCTTAAACCAGGTTATGC